>NW_026043967.1:0-19591 GCF_937001465.1 Orcinus orca
AACTGGGCCAAACAGGAGGTTAAAGGCACTGACTCTCCAAGTCGGGAGAGTGTTAGTAAAGCATCTGGAATGTTGCACCCGAGTACCAGGGGACGAGAACTGAGACATATTTCAACACGTCTCCCGATCACACGGTTGATCATACTCTGGGTTCCACATGCATGTTTTAGCTGAAGGAAGAATCCCTTAAACCTGGAGAGTTGAGACCCGTGGAATGGGTACCATGCAATATGACTTCAAAGGGTCTTCATTTGCTCACCAAAACTCTCCAATCCTATCACTGCTGCGTTTTTGCCCCTGTACTCACGATTGATTCACTTTCAGAGACATAGCAATCCATAGGTTTTAAGATACTTACTAGTCAGGTACATTATTAGGCGTTTAATATGGGGTTTTGAGTCCATTTCGTTGAGCAAGGAGTAGCTCTTGTCTATTACATATTTGGCTTAAGGAACTTTATCTGTGCTCATTTCAATCTCTGGTTTTATGCAGCACCCCAACTCACCTTTCCCCTTAAGCAAGCATAAGTTGATTTTCTAAATTTGGGACCATGTTCTGTTTTGAAATTCAGTTCCTGTGTAGCCAAGTTTACATTCCGTGTATTAGTGATATCTTATGATGTTTCTTTTTCTGTGTGACTTATTTCAGTTAGAATCATCATACCTGAATCCACTCATTATGCTGCTATGGGCCTGATGACATAGATGTCACTGCTGAGTGATATTGCATTGTACGTAAGTACCACAACTTCTTTATCCATTTTTCGCTTTATGCGATATTGAACTTGTACCGTAAACGAGTTTCTTGTAAACAGAGCCATCCCAAACTTTGGGGTGGCTGTGTCTTTTTGATTTTAATTTCCCTAAGCTATAGGTCCATAAGTGGAAGTGCCCTAGGCTCTGTTGCTTTGTTTTTTAGATGCTTCAGGAAACACCATACACTTCTCCCGAGTGGCTGTTGGCAATGTACATCCCGCCCATCAGCATAACAAGGCTCCCAGTTCTCCATGGCCTGTCCTGCCTTTCTGGATTTTACACTTTTTTCAGATGGCCCTTTTGACGGGGGGGAAGTGAGACTTCATTGTAGTGCAGATTTCCTTTGCAAGCTTGCTTGGTTGGCCAAAAAGGGCGTATGCGTTTTTTCCTGAATATATTCAGGAAAAAACGCATACGCCCTTTTTGGCCAAGTGCATCATTGTCGACCTTCTGCCTCTTTTCCTATGCTTTAAATGCAATTCCAGTCTACCTCCTGAAATCGGTTTCCTGCAATTCTGCCCGGCTTTCAAGTCCTCTTGGCAGCCTTACTTCAGTATATTTTTGGATGATAGCTGTCATTTATAACTCTGCAGGTTTGTGAATTACAGTGCCCCTGAGCTCCTTTCTTCAACTCGCTTTCTTGTGAGCTGGCCGCAACACCGCAGGATTGCTTCAGGCCCTAATCTGGTTCCGGCATGGCACGCTGAGCCTTTGGTTAATTCCTCTTCCTGGTGGGAAATGAGAGTTAAATTTTCCCGTCCAGACACCTCCAGCTAGTCTCTCATTGGTTCTCCCTATTCCTGTTCATCTTCCGCGGAATTTGCAAACTGGGCCAAACAGGAGGTTAAAGGCACTGACTCTCCAAGTCGGGAGAGTGTTAGTAAAGCATCTGGAATGTTGCACCCGAGTACCAGGGGACGAGAACTGAGACATATTTCAACACGTCTCCCGATCACACGGTTGATCATACTCTGGGTTCCACATGCATGTTTTAGCTGAAGGAAGAATCCCTTAAACCTGGAGAGTTGAGACCCGTGGAATGGGTACCATGCAATATGACTTCAAAGGGTCTTCATTTGCTCACCAAAACTCTCCAATCCTATCACTGCTGCGTTTTTGCCCCTGTACTCACGATTGATTCACTTTCAGAGACATAGCAATCCATAGGTTTTAAGATACTTACTAGTCAGGTACATTATTAGGCGTTTAATATGGGGTTTTGAGTCCATTTCGTTGAGCAAGGAGTAGCTCTTGTCTATTACATATTTGGCTTAAGGAACTTTATCTGTGCTCATTTCAATCTCTGGTTTTATGCAGCACCCCAACTCACCTTTCCCCTTAAGCAAGCATAAGTTGATTTTCTAAATTTGGGACCATGTTCTGTTTTGAAATTCAGTTCCTGTGTAGCCAAGTTTACATTCCGTGTATTAGTGATATCTTATGATGTTTCTTTTTCTGTGTGACTTATTTCAGTTAGAATCATCATACCTGAATCCACTCATTATGCTGCTATGGGCCTGATGACATAGATGTCATTGCTGAGTGATATTGCATTGTACGTAAGTACCACAACTTCTTTATCCATTTTTCGCTTTATGCGATATTGAACTTGTACCGTAAACGAGTTTCTTGTAAACAGAGCCGTCCCAAACTTTGGGGTGGCTGTGTCTTTTTGATTTTAATTTCCCTAAGCTATAGGACCATAAGTGGAAGTGCCCTAGGCTCTGTTGCTTTGTTTTTTAGATGTTTCAGGAAACACCATACACTTCTCCCGAGTGGCTGTTGGCAATTTACATCCCGCCCATCAGCATAACAAGGCTCCCAGTTCTCCATGGCCTGTCCTGCCTTTCTGGATTTTACACTTTTTTCAGATGGCCCTTTTGACGGGGGGGAAGTGAGACTTCATTGTAGTGCAGATTTCCTTTGCAAGCTTGCTTAGTTGGCCAAAAAGGGCGTATGCGTTTTTTCCTGAATATATTCAGGAAAAAACGCATACGCCCTTTTTGGCCAAGTGCATCATTGTCGACCTTCTGCCTCTTTTCCTATGCTTTAAATGCAATTCCAGTCTACCTCCTGAAATCGGTTTCCTGCAATTCTGCCCGGCTTTCAAGTCCTCTTGGCAGCCTTACTTCAGTATATTTTTGGATGATAGCTGTCATTTATAACTCTGCAGGTTTGTGAATTACAGTGCCCCTGAGCTCCTTTCTTCAACTCGCTTTCTTGTGAGCTGGCCGCAACACCGCAGGATTGCTTCAGGCCCTAATCTGGTTCCGGCATGGCACGCTGAGCCTTTGGTTAATTCCTCTTCCTGGTGGGAAATGAGAGTTAAATTTTCCCGTCCAGACACCTCCAGCTAGTCTCTCATTGGTTCTCCCTATTCCTGTTCATCTTCCGCGGAATTTGCAAACTGGGCCAAACAGGAGGTTAAAGGCACTGACTCTCCAAGACGGGAGAGTGTTAGTAAAGCATCTGGAATGTTGCACCCGAGTACCAGGGGACGAGAACTGAGACATATTTCAACACGTCTCCCGATCACACGGTTGATCATACTCTGGGTTCCACATGCATGTTTTAGCTGAAGGAAGAATCCCTTAAACCTGGAGAGTTGAGACCCGTGGAATGGGTACCATGCAATATGACTTCAAAGGGTCTTCATTTGCTCACCAAAACTCTCCAATCCTATCACTGCTGCGTTTTTGCCCCTGTACTCACGATTGATTCACTTTCAGAGACATAGCAATCCATAGGTTTTAAGATACTTACTAGTCAGGTACATTATTAGGCGTTTAATATGGGGTTTTGAGTCCATTTCGTTGAGCAAGGAGTAGCTCTTGTCTATTACATATTTGGCTTAAGGAACTTTATCTGTGCTCATTTCAATCTCTGGTTTTATGCAGCACCCCAACTCACCTTTCCCCTTAAGCAAGCATAAGTTGGTTTTCTAAATTTGGGACCATGTTCTGTTTTGAAATTCAGTTCCTGTGTAGCCAAGTTTACATTCCGTGTATTAGTGATATCTTATGATGTTTCTTTTTCTGTGTGACTTATTTCAGTTAGAATCATCATACCTGAATCCACTCATTATGCTGCTATGGGCCTGATGACATAGATGTCATTGCTGAGTGATATTGCATTGTACGTAAGTACCACAACTTCTTTATCCATTTTCCGCTTTATGCGATATTGAACTTGTACCGTAAACGAGTTTCTTGTAAACAGAGCCGTCCCAAACTTTGGGGTGGCTGTGTCTTTTTGATTTTAATTTCCCTAAGCTATAGGACCATAAGTGGAAGTGCCCTAGGCTCTGTTGCTTTGTTTTTTAGATGTTTCAGGAAACACCATACACTTCTCCCGAGTGGCTGTTGGCAATTTACATCCCGCCCATCAGCATAACAAGGCTCCCAGTTCTCCATGGCCTGTCCTGCCTTTCTGGATTTTACACTTTTTTCAGATGGCCCTTTTGACGGGGGGGAAGTGAGACTTCATTGTAGTGCAGATTTCCTTTGCAAGCTTGCTTGGTTGGCCAAAAAGGGCGTATGCGTTTTTTCCTGAATATATTCAGGAAAAAACGCATACGCCCTTTTTGGCCAAGTGCATCATTGTCGACCTTCTGCCTCTTTTCCTATGCTTTAAATGCAATTCCAGTCTACCTCCTGAAATCGGTTTCCTGCAATTCTGCCCGGCTTTCAAGTCCTCTTGGCAGCCTTACTTCAGTATATTTTTGGATGATAGCTGTCATTTATAACTCTGCAGGTTTGTGAATTACAGTGCCCCTGAGCTCCTTTCTTCAACTCGCTTTCTTGTGAGCTGGCCGCAACACCGCAGGATTGCTTCAGGCCCTAATCTGGTTCCGGCATGGCACGCTGAGCCTTTGGTTAATTCCTCTTCCTGGTGGGAAATGAGAGTTAAATTTTCCCGTCCAGACACCTCCAGCTAGTCTCTCATTGGTTCTCCCTATTCCTGTTCATCTTCCGCGGAATTTGCAAACTGGGCCAAACAGGAGGTTAAAGGCACTGACTCTCCAAGTCGGGAGAGTGTTAGTAAAGCATCTGGAATGTTGCACCCGAGTACCAGGGGACGAGAACTGAGACATATTTCAACACGTCTCCCGATCACACGGTTGATCATACTCTGGGTTCCACATGCATGTTTTAGCTGAAGGAAGAATCCCTTAAACCTGGAGAGTTGAGACCCGTGGAATGGGTACCATGCAATATGACTTCAAAGGGTCTTCATTTGCTCACCAAAACTCTCCAATCCTATCACTGCTGCGTTTTTGCCCCTGTACTCACGATTGATTCACTTTCAGAGACATAGCAATCCATAGGTTTTAAGATACTTACTAGTCAGGTACATTATTAGGCGTTTAATATGGGGTTTTGAGTCCATTTCGTTGAGCAAGGAGTAGCTCTTGTCTATTACATATTTGGCTTAAGGAACTTTATCTGTGCTCATTTCAATCTCTGGTTTTATGCAGCACCCCAACTCACCTTTCCCCTTAAGCAAGCATAAGTTGATTTTCTAAATTTGGGACCATGTTCTGTTTTGAAATTCAGTTCCTGTGTAGCCAAGTTTACATTCCGTGTATTAGTGATATCTTATGATGTTTCTTTTTCTGTGTGACTTATTTCAGTTAGAATCATCATACCTGAATCCACTCATTATGCTGCTATGGGCCTGATGACATAGATGTCACTGCTGAGTGATATTGCATTGTACGTAAGTACCACAACTTCTTTATCCATTTTTCGCTTTATGCGATATTGAACTTGTACCGTAAACGAGTTTCTTGTAAACAGAGCCATCCCAAACTTTGGGGTGGCTGTGTCTTTTTGATTTTAATTTCCCTAAGCTATAGGTCCATAAGTGGAAGTGCCCTAGGCTCTGTTGCTTTGTTTTTTAGATGCTTCAGGAAACACCATACACTTCTCCCGAGTGGCTGTTGGCAATGTACATCCCGCCCATCAGCATAACAAGGCTCCCAGTTCTCCATGGCCTGTCCTGCCTTTCTGGATTTTACACTTTTTTCAGATGGCCCTTTTGACGGGGGGGAAGTGAGACTTCATTGTAGTGCAGATTTCCTTTGCAAGCTTGCTTGGTTGGCCAAAAAGGGCGTATGCGTTTTTTCCTGAATATATTCAGGAAAAAACGCATACGCCCTTTTTGGCCAAGTGCATCATTGTCGACCTTCTGCCTCTTTTCCTATGCTTTAAATGCAATTCCAGTCTACCTCCTGAAATCGGTTTCCTGCAATTCTGCCCGGCTTTCAAGTCCTCTTGGCAGCCTTACTTCAGTATATTTTTGGATGATAGCTGTCATTTATAACTCTGCAGGTTTGTGAATTACAGTGCCCCTGAGCTCCTTTCTTCAACTCGCTTTCTTGTGAGCTGGCCGCAACACCGCAGGATTGCTTCAGGCCCTAATCTGGTTCCGGCATGGCACGCTGAGCCTTTGGTTAATTCCTCTTCCTGGTGGGAAATGAGAGTTAAATTTTCCCGTCCAGACACCTCCAGCTAGTCTCTCATTGGTTCTCCCTATTCCTGTTCATCTTCCGCGGAATTTGCAAACTGGGCCAAACAGGAGGTTAAAGGCACTGACTCTCCAAGTCGGGAGAGTGTTAGTAAAGCATCTGGAATGTTGCACCCGAGTACCAGGGGACGAGAACTGAGACATATTTCAACACGTCTCCCGATCACACGGTTGATCATACTCTGGGTTCCACATGCATGTTTTAGCTGAAGGAAGAATCCCTTAAACCTGGAGAGTTGAGACCCGTGGAATGGGTACCATGCAATATGACTTCAAAGGGTCTTCATTTGCTCACCAAAACTCTCCAATCCTATCACTGCTGCGTTTTTGCCCCTGTACTCACGATTGATTCACTTTCAGAGACATAGCAATCCATAGGTTTTAAGATACTTACTAGTCAGGTACATTATTAGGCGTTTAATATGGGGTTTTGAGTCCATTTCGTTGAGCAAGGAGTAGCTCTTGTCTATTACATATTTGGCTTAAGGAACTTTATCTGTGCTCATTTCAATCTCTGGTTTTATGCAGCACCCCAACTCACCTTTCCCCTTAAGCAAGCATAAGTTGATTTTCTAAATTTGGGACCATGTTCTGTTTTGAAATTCAGTTCCTGTGTAGCCAAGTTTACATTCCGTGTATTAGTGATATCTTATGATGTTTCTTTTTCTGTGTGACTTATTTCAGTTAGAATCATCATACCTGAATCCACTCATTATGCTGCTATGGGCCTGATGACATAGATGTCATTGCTGAGTGATATTGCATTGTACGTAAGTACCACAACTTCTTTATCCATTTTTCGCTTTATGCGATATTGAACTTGTACCGTAAACGAGTTTCTTGTAAACAGAGCCGTCCCAAACTTTGGGGTGGCTGTGTCTTTTTGATTTTAATTTCCCTAAGCTATAGGACCATAAGTGGAAGTGCCCTAGGCTCTGTTGCTTTGTTTTTTAGATGTTTCAGGAAACACCATACACTTCTCCCGAGTGGCTGTTGGCAATTTACATCCCGCCCATCAGCATAACAAGGCTCCCAGTTCTCCATGGCCTGTCCTGCCTTTCTGGATTTTACACTTTTTTCAGATGGCCCTTTTGACGGGGGGGAAGTGAGACTTCATTGTAGTGCAGATTTCCTTTGCAAGCTTGCTTAGTTGGCCAAAAAGGGCGTATGCGTTTTTTCCTGAATATATTCAGGAAAAAACGCATACGCCCTTTTTGGCCAAGTGCATCATTGTCGACCTTCTGCCTCTTTTCCTATGCTTTAAATGCAATTCCAGTCTACCTCCTGAAATCGGTTTCCTGCAATTCTGCCCGGCTTTCAAGTCCTCTTGGCAGCCTTACTTCAGTATATTTTTGGATGATAGCTGTCATTTATAACTCTGCAGGTTTGTGAATTACAGTGCCCCTGAGCTCCTTTCTTCAACTCGCTTTCTTGTGAGCTGGCCGCAACACCGCAGGATTGCTTCAGGCCCTAATCTGGTTCCGGCATGGCACGCTGAGCCTTTGGTTAATTCCTCTTCCTGGTGGGAAATGAGAGTTAAATTTTCCCGTCCAGACACCTCCAGCTAGTCTCTCATTGGTTCTCCCTATTCCTGTTCATCTTCCGCGGAATTTGCAAACTGGGCCAAACAGGAGGTTAAAGGCACTGACTCTCCAAGACGGGAGAGTGTTAGTAAAGCATCTGGAATGTTGCACCCGAGTACCAGGGGACGAGAACTGAGACATATTTCAACACGTCTCCCGATCACACGGTTGATCATACTCTGGGTTCCACATGCATGTTTTAGCTGAAGGAAGAATCCCTTAAACCTGGAGAGTTGAGACCCGTGGAATGGGTACCATGCAATATGACTTCAAAGGGTCTTCATTTGCTCACCAAAACTCTCCAATCCTATCACTGCTGCGTTTTTGCCCCTGTACTCACGATTGATTCACTTTCAGAGACATAGCAATCCATAGGTTTTAAGATACTTACTAGTCAGGTACATTATTAGGCGTTTAATATGGGGTTTTGAGTCCATTTCGTTGAGCAAGGAGTAGCTCTTGTCTATTACATATTTGGCTTAAGGAACTTTATCTGTGCTCATTTCAATCTCTGGTTTTATGCAGCACCCCAACTCACCTTTCCCCTTAAGCAAGCATAAGTTGGTTTTCTAAATTTGGGACCATGTTCTGTTTTGAAATTCAGTTCCTGTGTAGCCAAGTTTACATTGTGATATCTTATGATGTTTCTTTTTCTGTGTGACTTATTTCAGTTAGAATCATCATACCTGAATCCACTCATTATGCTGCTATGGGCCTGATGACATAGATGTCATTGCTGAGTGATATTGCATTGTACGTAAGTACCACAACTTCTTTATCCATTTTCCGCTTTATGCGATATTGAACTTGTACCGTAAACGAGTTTCTTGTAAACAGAGCCGTCCCAAACTTTGGGGTGGCTGTGTCTTTTTGATTTTAATTTCCCTAAGCTATAGGACCATAAGTGGAAGTGCCCTAGGCTCTGTTGCTTTGTTTTTTAGATGTTTCAGGAAACACCATACACTTCTCCCGAGTGGCTGTTGGCAATTTACATCCCGCCCATCAGCATAACAAGGCTCCCAGTTCTCCATGGCCTGTCCTGCCTTTCTGGATTTTACACTTTTTTCAGATGGCCCTTTTGACGGGGGGGAAGTGAGACTTCATTGTAGTGCAGATTTCCTTTGCAAGCTTGCTTGGTTGGCCAAAAAGGGCGTATGCGTTTTTTCCTGAATATATTCAGGAAAAAACGCATACGCCCTTTTTGGCCAAGTGCATCATTGTCGACCTTCTGCCTCTTTTCCTATGCTTTAAATGCAATTCCAGTCTACCTCCTGAAATCGGTTTCCTGCAATTCTGCCGGCTTTCAAGTCCTCTTGGCAGCCTTACTTCAGTATATTTTTGGATGATAGCTGTCATTTATAACTCTGCAGGTTTGTGAATTACAGTGCCCTGAGCTCCTTTCTTCAACTCGCTTTCTTGTGAGCTGGCCGCAACACCGCAGGATTGCTTCAGGCCCTAATCTGGTTCCGGCATGGCACGCTGAGCCTTTGGTTAATTCCTCTTCCTGGTGGGAAATGAGAGTTAAATTTTCCCGTCCAGACACCTCCAGCTAGTCTCTCATTGGTTCTCCCCTATTCCCTGTTCATCTTCCGCGGAATTTGCAAACTGGGCCAAACAGGAGGTTAAAGGCACTGACTCTCCAAGTCGGGAGAGTGTTAGTAAAGCATCTGGAATGTTGCACCCGAGTACCAGGGGACGAGAACTGAGACATATTTCAACACGTCTCCCGATCACACGGTTGATCATACTCTGGGTTCCACATGCATGTTTTAGCTGAAGGAAGAATCCCTTAAACCTGGAGAGTTGAGACCCGTGGAATGGGTACCATGCAATATGACTTCAAAGGGTCTTCATTTGCTCACCAAAACTCTCCAATCCTATCACTGCTGCGTTTTTGCCCCTGTACTCACGATTGATTCACTTTCAGAGACATAGCAATCCATAGGTTTTAAGATACTTACTAGTCAGGTACATTATTAGGCGTTTAATATGGGGTTTTGAGTCCATTTCGTTGAGCAAGGAGTAGCTCTTGTCTATTACATATTTGGCTTAAGGAACTTTATCTGTGCTCATTTCAATCTCTGGTTTTATGCAGCACCCCAACTCACCTTTCCCCTTAAGCAAGCATAAGTTGATTTTCTAAATTTGGGACCATGTTCTGTTTTGAAATTCAGTTCCTGTGTAGCCAAGTTTACATTCCGTGTATTAGTGATATCTTATGATGTTTCTTTTTCTGTGTGACTTATTTCAGTTAGAATCATCATACCTGAATCCACTCATTATGCTGCTATGGGCCTGATGACATAGATGTCACTGCTGAGTGATATTGCATTGTACGTAAGTACCACAACTTCTTTATCCATTTTTCGCTTTATGCGATATTGAACTTGTACCGTAAACGAGTTTCTTGTAAACAGAGCCATCCCAAACTTTGGGGTGGCTGTGTCTTTTTGATTTTAATTTCCCTAAGCTATAGGTCCATAAGTGGAAGTGCCCTAGGCTCTGTTGCTTTGTTTTTTAGATGCTTCAGGGAAACACCATACACTTCTCCCGAGTGGCTGTTGGCAATGTACATCCCGCCCATCAGAATAACAAGGCTCCCAGTTCTCCATGGCCTGTCCTGCCTTTCTGGATTTTACACTTTTTTCAGATGGCCCTTTTGACGGGGGGGAAGTGAGACTTCATTGTAGTGCAGATTTCCTTTGCAAGCTTGCTTGGTTGGCCAAAAAGGGCGTATGCGTTTTTTCCTGAATATATTCAGGAAAAAACGCATACGCCCTTTTTGGCCAAGTGCATCATTGTCGACCTTCTGCCTCTTTTCCTATGCTTTAAATGCAATTCCAGTCTACCTCCTGAAATCGGTTTCCTGCAATTCTGCCCGGCTTTCAAGTCCTCTTGGCAGCCTTACTTCAGTATATTTTTGGATGATAGCTGTCATTTATAACTCTGCAGGTTTGTGAATTACAGTGCCCCTGAGCTCCTTTCTTCAACTCGCTTTCTTGTGAGCTGGCCGCAACACCGCAGGATTGCTTCAGGCCCTAATCTGGTTCCGGCATGGCACGCTGAGCCTTTGGTTAATTCCTCTTCCTGGTGGGAAATGAGAGTTAAATTTTCCCGTCCAGACACCTCCAGCTAGTCTCTCATTGGTTCTCCCTATTCCTGTTCATCTTCCGCGGAATTTGCAAACTGGGCCAAACAGGAGGTTAAAGGCACTGACTCTCCAAGTCGGGAGAGTGTTAGTAAAGCATCTGGAATGTTGCACCCGAGTACCAGGGGACGAGAACTGAGACATATTTCAACACGTCTCCCGATCACACGGTTGATCATACTCTGGGTTCCACATGCATGTTTTAGCTGAAGGAAGAATCCCTTAAACCTGGAGAGTTGAGACCCGTGGAATGGGTACCATGCAATATGACTTCAAAGGGTCTTCATTTGCTCACCAAAACTCTCCAATCCTATCACTGCTGCGTTTTTGCCCCTGTACTCACGATTGATTCACTTTCAGAGACATAGCAATCCATAGGTTTTAAGATACTTACTAGTCAGGTACATTATTAGGCGTTTAATATGGGGTTTTGAGTCCATTTCGGTTGAGCAAGGAGTAGCTCTTGTCTATTACATATTTGGCTTAAGGAACTTTATCTGTGCTCATTTCAATCTCTGGTTTTATGCAGCACCCAACTCACCTTTCCCCTTAAGCAAGCATAAGTTGATTTTCTAAATTTGGGACCATGTTCTGTTTTGAAATTCAGTTCCTGTGTAGCCAAGTTTACATTCCGTGTATTAGTGATATCTTATGATGTTTCTTTTTCTGTGTGACTTATTTCAGTTAGAATCATCATACCTGAATCCACTCATTATGCTGCTATGGGCCTGATGACATAGATGTCATTGCTGAGTGATATTGCATTGTACGTAAGTACCACAACTTCTTTATCCATTTTTCGCTTTATGCGATATTGAACTTGTACCGTAAACGAGTTTCTTGTAAACAGAGCCGTCCCAAACTTTGGGGTGGCTGTGTCTTTTTGATTTTAATTTCCCTAAGCTATAGGACCATAAGTGGAAGTGCCCTAGGCTCTGTTGCTTTGTTTTTTAGATGTTTCAGGAAACACCATACACTTCTCCCGAGTGGCTGTTGGCAATTTACATCCCGCCCATCAGCATAACAAGGCTCCCAGTTCTCCATGGCCTGTCCTGCCTTTCTGGATTTTACACTTTTTTCAGATGGCCCTTTTGACGGGGGGGAAGTGAGACTTCATTGTAGTGCAGATTTCCCTTTGCAAGCTTGCTTAGTTGGCCAAAAAGGGCGTATGCGTTTTTTCCTGAATATATTCAGGAAAAAACGCATACGCCCTTTTTGGCCAAGTGCATCATTGTCGACCTTCTGCCTCTTTTCCTATGCTTTAAATGCAATTCCAGTCTACCTCCTGAAATCGGTTTCCTGCAATTCTGCCCGGCTTTCAAGTCCTCTTGGCAGCCTTTACTTCAGTATATTTTTGGATGATAGCTGTCATTTATAACTCTGCAGGTTTGTGAATTACAGTGCCCCTGAGCTCCTTTCTTCAACTCGCTTTCTTGTGAGCTGGCCGCAACACCGCAGGATTGCTTCAGGCCCTAATCTGGTTCCGGCATGGCACGCTGAGCCTTTGGTTAATTCCTCTTCCTGGTGGGAAATGAGAGTTAAATTTTCCCGTCCAGACACCTCCAGCTAGTCTCTCATTGGTTCTCCCTATTCCTGTTCATCTTCCGCGGAATTTGCAAACTGGGCCAAACAGGAGGTTAAAGGCACTGACTCTCCAAGACGGGAGAGTGTTAGTTAAAGCATCTGGAATGTTGCACCCGAGTACCAGGGGACGAGAACTGAGACATATTTCAACACGTCTCCCGATCACACGGTTGATCATACTCTGGGTTCCACATGCATGTTTTAGCTGAAGGAAGAATCCCTTAAACCTGGAGAGTTGAGACCCGTGGAATGGGTACCATGCAATATGACTTCAAAGGGTCTTCATTTGCTCACCAAAACTCTCCAATCCTATCACTGCTGCGTTTTTGCCCCTGTACTCACGATTGATTCACTTTCAGAGACATAGCAATCCATAGGTTTTAAGATACTTACTAGTCAGGTACATTATTAGGCGTTTAATATGGGGTTTTGAGTCCATTTCGTTGAGCAAGGAGTAGCTCTTGTCTATTACATATTTGGCTTAAGGAACTTTATCTGTGCTCATTTCAATCTCTGGTTTTATGCAGCACCCCAACTCACCTTTCCCCTTAAGCAAGCATAAGTTGGTTTTCTAAATTTGGGACCATGTTCTGTTTTGAAATTCAGTTCCTGTGTAGCCAAGTTTACATTCCGTGTATTAGTGATATCTTATGATGTTTCTTTTTCTGTGTGACTTATTTCAGTTAGAATCATCATACCTGAATCCACTCATTATGCTGCTATGGGCCTGATGACATAGATGTCATTGCTGAGTGATATTGCATTGTACGTAAGTACCACAACTTCTTTATCCATTTTCCGCTTTATGCGATATTGAACTTGTACCGTAAACGAGTTTCTTGTAAACAGAGCCGTCCCAAACTTTGGGGTGGCTGTGTCTTTTTGATTTTAATTTCCCTAAGCTATAGGGACCATAAGTGGAAGTGCCCTAGGCTCTGTTGCTTTGTTTTTTAGATGTTTCAGGAAACACCATACACTTCTCCCGAGTGGCTGTTGGCAATTTACATCCCGCCCATCAGCATAACAAGGCTCCCAGTTCTCCCATGGCCTGTCCTGCCTTTCTGGATTTTACACTTTTTTCAGATGGCCCTTTTGACGGGGGGGAAGTGAGACTTCATTGTAGTGCAGATTTTCCTTTGCAAGCTTGCTTGGTTGGCCAAAAAGGGCGTATGCGTTTTTTCCTGAATATATTCAGGAAAAAACGCATACGCCCTTTTTGGCCAAGTGCATCATTGTCGACCTTCTGCCTCTTTTCCTATGCTTTAAATGCAATTCCAGTCAACCTCCTGAAATCGGTTTCCTGCAATTCTGCCCCGGCTTTCAAGTCCTCTTGGCAGCCCTTACTTCAGTATATTTTTGGATGATAGCTGTCATTTATAACTCTGCAGGTTTGTGAATTACAGTGCCCCTGAGCTCCTTTCTTCAACTCGCTTTCTTGTGAGCTGGCCGCAACACCGCAGGATTGCTTCAGGCCCTAATCTGGTTCCGGCATGGCACGCTGAGCCTTTGGTTAATTCCTCTTCCTGGTGGGAAATGAGAGTTAAATTTTCCCGTCCAGACACCTCCAGCTAGTCTCTCATTGGTTCTCCCCTATTCCTGTTCATCTTCCGCGGAATTTGCAAACTGGGCCAAACAGGAGGTTAAAGGCACTGACTCTCCAAGTCGGGAGAGTGTTAGTAAAGCATCTGGAATGTTTCACCGAGTACCAGGGGACGAGAACTGAGACATATTTCAACACGTCTCCCCGATCACACGGTTGATCATACTCTGGGTTCCACATGCATGTTTTAGCTGAAGGAAGAATCCCTTAAACCTGGAGAGTTGAGACCCGTGGAATGGGTACCATGCAATATGACTTCAAAGGGTCTTCATTTGCTCACCAAAACTCTCCAATCCTATCACTGCTGCGTTTTTGCCCCTGTACTCACGATTGATTCACTTTCAGAGACATAGCAATCCATAGGTTGTAAGATACTTACTAGTCAGGTACATTATTAGGCGTTTAATATGGGGTTTTGAGTCCATTTCGTTGAGCAAGGAGTAGCTCTTGTCTATTACATATTTGGCTTAAGGAACTTTATCTGTGCTCATTTCAATCTCTGGTTTTATGCAGCACCCCAACTCACCTTTCCCCTTAAGCAAGCATAAGTTGGTTTTCTAAATTTGGGACCATGTTCTGTTTTGAAATTCAGTTCCTGTGTAGCCAAGTTTACATTCCGTGTATTAGTGATATCTTATGATGTTTCTTTTTCTGTGTGACTTATTTCAGTTAGAATCATCATACCTGAATCCACTCATTATGCTGCTATGGGCCTGATGACATAGATGTCATTGCTGAGTGATATTGCATTGTACGTAAGTACCACAACTTCTTTATCCATTTTCCGCTTTATGCGATATTGAACTTGTACCGTAAACGAGTTTCTTGTAAACAGAGCCATCCCAAACTTTGGGGTGGCTGTGTCTTTTTGATTTTAATTTCCCTAAGCTATAGGACCATAAGTGGAAGTGCCCTAGGCTCTGTTGCTTTGTTTTTTAGATGTTTCAGGAAACACCATACACTTCTCCCGAGTGGCTGTTGGCAATTTACATCCCGCCCATCAGCATAACAAGGCTCCCAGTTCTCCATGGCCTCTCCTGCCTTTCTGGATTTTACACTTTTTTCAGATGGCCCTTTTGACGGGGGGGAAGTGAGACTTCATTGTAGTGCAGATTTCCTTTGCAAGCTTGCTTGGTTGGCCAAAAAGGGCGTATGCGTTTTTTCCTGAATATATTCAGGAAAAAACGCATACGCCCTTTTTGGCCAAGTGCATCATTGTCGACCTTCTGCCTCTTTTCCTATGCTTTAAATGCAATTCCAGTCAACCTCCTGAAATCGGTTTCCTGCAATTCTGCCCGGCTTTCAAGTCCTCTTGGCAGCCTTACTTCAGTATATTTTTGGATGATAGCTGTCATTTATAACTCTGCAGGTTTGTGAATTACAGTGCCCCTGAGCTCCTTTCTTCAACTCGCTTTCTTGTGAGCTGGCCGCAACACCGCAGGATTGCTTCAGGCCCTAATCTGGTTCCGGCATGGCACGCTGAGCCTTTGGTTAATTCCTCTTCCTGGTGGGAAATGAGAGTTAAATTTTCCCGTCCAGACACCTCCAGCTAGTCTCTCATTGGTTCTCCCTATTCCTGTTCATCTTCCGCGGAATTTGCAAACTGGGCCAAACAGGAGGTTAAAGGCACTGACTCTCCAAGTCGGGAGAGTGTTAGTAAAGCATCTGGAATGTTGCACCCGAGTACCAGGGGACGAGAACTGAGACATATTTCAACACGTCTCCCGATCACACGGTTGATCATACTCTGGGTTCCACATGCATGTTTTAGCTGAAGGAAGAATCCCTTAAACCTGGAGAGTTGAGACCCGTGGAATGGGTACCATGCAATATGACTTCAAAGGGTCTTCATTTGCTCACCAAAACTCTCCAATCCTATCACTGCTGCGTTTTTGCCCCTGTACTCACGATTGATTCACTTTCAGAGACATAGCAATCCATAGGTTTTAAGATACTTACTAGTCAGGTACATTATTAGGCGTTTAATATGGGGTTTTGAGTCCATTTCGTTGAGCAAGGAGTAGCTCTTGTCTATTACATATTTGGCTTAAGGAAATTTATCTGTGCTCATTTCAATCTCTGGTTTTATGCAGCACCCCAACTCACCTTTCCCCTTAAGCAAGCATAAGTTGGTTTTCTAAATTTGGGACCATGTTCTGTTTTGAAATTCAGTTCCTGTGTAGCCAAGTTTACATTCAGTGTATTAGTGATATCTTATGATGTTTCTTTTTCTGTGTGACTTATTTCAGTTAGAATCATCATACCTGAATCCACTCATTATGCTGCTATGGGCCTGATGACATAGATGTCATTGCTGAGTGATATTGCATTGTACGTAAGTACCACAACTTCTTTATCCATTTTTCGCTTTATGCGATATTGAACTTGTACCGTAAACGAGTTTCTTGTAAACAGAGCCATCCCAAACTTTGGGGTGGCTGTGTCTTTTTGATTTTAATTTCCCTAAGCTATAGGACCATAAGTGGAAGTGCCCTAGGCTCTGTTGCTTTGTTTTTTAGATGTTTCAGGAAACACCATACACTTCTCCCGAGTGGCTGTTGGCAATTTACATCCCGCCCATCAGCATAACAAGGCTCCCAGTTCTCCATGGCCTGTCCTGCCTTTCTGGATTTTACACTTTTTTCAGATGGCCCTTTTGACGGGGGGGAAGTGAGACTTCATTGTAGTGCAGATTTCCTTTGCAAGCTTGCTTGGTTGGCCAAAAAGGGCGTATGCGTTTTTTCCTGAATATATTCAGGAAAAAACGCATACGCCCTTTTTGGCCAAGTGCATCATTGTCGACCTTCTGCCTCTTTTCCTATGCTTTAAATGCAATTCCAGTCAACCTCCTGAAATCGGTTTCCTGCAATTCTGCCCGGCTTTCAAGTCCTCTTGGCAGCCTTACTTCAGTATATTTTTGGATGATAGCTGTCATTTATAACTCTGCAGGTTTGTGAATTACAGTGCCCCTGAGCTCCTTTCTTCAACTCGCTTTCTTGTGAGCTGGCCGCAACACCGCAGGATTGCTTCAGGCCCTAATCTGGTTCCGGCATGGCACGCTGAGCCTTTGGTTAATTCCTCTTCCTGGTGGGAAATGAGAGTTAAATTTTCCCGTCCAGACACCTCCAGCTAGTCTCTCATTGGTTCTCCCTATTCCTGTTCATCTTCCGCGGAATTTGCAAACTGGGCCAAACAGGAGGTTAAAGGCACTGACTCTCCAAGTCGGGAGAGTGTTAGTAAAGCATCTGGAATGTTGCACCCGAGTACCAGGGGACGAGAACTGAGACATATTTCAACACGTCTCCCGATCACACGGTTGATCATACTCTGGGTTCCACATGCATGTTTTAGCTGAAGGAAGAATCCCTTAAACCTGGAGAGTTGAGACCCGTGGAATGGGTACCATGCAATATGACTTCAAAGGGTCTTCATTTGCTCACCAAAACTCTCCAATCCTATCACTGCTGCGTTTTTGCCCCTGTACTCACGATTGATTCACTTTCAGAGACATAGCAATCCATAGGTTTTAAGATACTTACTAGTCAGGTACATTATTAGGCGTTTAATATGGGGTTTTGAGTCCATTTCGTTGAGCAAGGAGTAGCTCTTGTCTATTACATATTTGGCTTAAGGAACTTTATCTGTGCTCATTTCAATCTCTGGTTTTATGCAGCACCCCAACTCACCTTTCCCCTTAAGCAAGCATAAGTTGGTTTTCTAAATTTGGGACCATGTTCTGTTTTGAAATTCAGTTCCTGTGTAGCCAAGTTTACATTCCGTGTATTAGTGATATCTTATGATGTTTCTTTTTCTGTGTGACTTATTTCAGTTAGAATCATCATACCTGAATCCACTCATTATGCTGCTATGGGCCTGATGACATAGATGTCATTGCTGAGTGATATTGCATTGTACGTAAGTACCACACCTTCTTTATCCATTTTTCGCTTTATGCGATATTGAACTTGTACCGTAAACGAGTTTCTTGTAAACAGAGCCATCCCAAACTTTGGGGTGGCTGTGTCTTTTTGATTTTAATTTCCCTAAGCTATAGGACCATAAGTGGAAGTGCCCTAGGCTCTGTTGCTTTGTTTTTTAGATGTTTCAGGAAACACCATACACTTCTCCCGAGTGGCTGTTGGCAATTTACATCCCGCCCATCAGCATAACAAGGCTCCCAGTTCTCCATGGCCTGTCCTGCCTTTCTGGATTTTACACTTTTTTCAGATGGCCCTTTTGACGGGGGGGAAGTGAGACTTCATTGTAGTGCAGATTTCCTTTGCAAGCTTGCTTGGTTGGCCAAAAAGGGCGTATGCGTTTTTTCCTGAATATATTCAGGAAAAAACGCATACGCCCTTTTTGGCCAAGTGCATCATTGTCGACCTTCTGCCTCTTTTCCTATGCTTTAAATGCAATTCCAGTCTACCTCCTGAAATCGGTTTCCTGCAATTCTGCCCGGCTTTCAAGTCCTCTTGGCAGCCTTACTTCAGTATATTTTTGGATGATAGCTGTCATTTATAACTCTGCAGGTTTGTGAATTACAGTGCCCCTGAGCTCCTTTCTTCAACTCGCTTTCTTGTGAGCTGGCCGCAACACCGCAGGATTGCTTCAGGCCCTAATCTGGTTCCGGCATGGCACGCTGAGCCTTTGGTTAATTCCTCTTCCTGGTGGGAAATGAGAGTTAAATTTTCCCGTCCAGACACCTCCAGCTAGTCTCTCATTGGTTCTCCCTATTCCTGTTCATCTTCCGCGGAATTTGCAAACTGGGCCAAACAGGAGGTTAAAGGCACTGACTCTCCAAGTCGGGAGAGTGTTAGTAAAGCATCTGGAATGTTGCACCCGAGTACCAGGGGACGAGAACTGAGACATATTTCAACACGTCTCCCGATCACACGGTTGATCATACTCTGGGTTCCACATGCATGTTTTAGCTGAAGGAAGAATCCCTTAAACCTGGAGAGTTGAGACCCGTGGAATGGGTACCATGCAATATGACTTCAAAGGGTCTTCATTTGCTCACCAAAACTCTCCAATCCTATCACTGCTGCGTTTTTGCCCCTGTACTCACGATTGATTCACTTTCAGAGACATAGCAATCCATAGGTTTTAAGATACTTACTAGTCAGGTACATTATTAGGCGTTTAATATGGGGTTTTGAGTCCATTTCGTTGAGCAAGGAGTAGCTCTTGTCTATTACATATTTGGCTTAAGGAACTTTATCTGTGCTCATTTCAATCTCTGGTTTTATGCAGCACCCCAACTCACCTTTCCCCTTAAGCAAGCATAAGTTGGTTTTCTAAATTTGGGACCATGTTCTGTTTTGAAATTCAGTTCCTGTGTAGCCAAGTTTATATTCCGTGTATTAGTGATATCTTATGATGTTTCTTTTTC
>NW_026043968.1:0-66018 GCF_937001465.1 Orcinus orca
TAAACCCTTTGACCTTTACATTCCCGGTGAAAGGTGAATCGCCATTGGAGAATTAGTGCAAAAACTGGGACCACTTGAAATGGAACAATGCAAGAATGCCATCCAGGTAGGATAAACTACGGTCACCAAGGGGTTTGGCCCACTGCCACATCTGGCCAAGATACTGGCAGTATCTAAAAACCTGGAAATCAGCAGCCCCAAAGGCCACCTCCCTCCTAAGGGAAAAGGACCCCACGTGGTGATCCTAACCACCAACCATGCCCTGAAGTTGCAGGGTTCGCTCCGTGGGCACACCAACCTCGAGTGAGGAGGCCCTCCAACTCCAACATCCAGAGAGATAACCGGGGGCAACAGGGCACCATGACGACTCGTGTGAACATCACTTGACCTGGAGTTCCTCTCATAAAACAACAAGAGTGTGTCCCAAAAGAGTAGACTACTGCTTGCAGGACTTACTGCACCCAGAGGGGAGCTAATAATCTTGGCGGGGGAACCGTATACCACACTGTCACCATAGAAAAGCCTACAGACACCGTGATGATGGTGGCCAATAAGACCGGCTGGACTCCTGTTTACTTCAAAAGGCTGTTGACTCAGTGGCCATCATGGTCCTTGATCACCACTGACCCTGGACTGTCTGGGAGTTGAGCGGGCAGGGCTCTGACACCTGGTGCTGTTTGTACGTTAATTCAGGGGCCTAATTGAAGAAAGCGCAGACTACTGGTCAGAGCATCTAGGCTGGCAGAAACAGTCAGCCTAAGGTGGCCGAACAAATGTGGGGCGGGGTGAAACCGGCCCCCACAGCATCTCTGCACATCTCTTTCCTGGACCCTTAAAGGTCATTAGAATCTATAACACTTCCAATGCTGGTGCTCAGGTGGACGAGCAGGGAGGCAGGGGGCCTGGGGACAATCAACGTCACCTGGAGGCTGCTGGGGAGAAGCTCTGACCCTCGCCCCCGGGTATGAGGGCTCCCAACTCAGCACTCAGCAGTTACAGAAGAAGGGTCTGCACCCTCAGCACTCCAAGAATGAGGAACGGGACAAAAGGCAGAGGAGGGGTTTGTCCCCAGCAAAGCCCATTAAAAATCCCTGGGAGATAAAAGTAGAATCTGGGCAATAAAGTCAAGTCTAACCTTTTTTATCCTTTGTGCTTTGTCTAATTTCATGTGCTCCTAGGGTCCCGCATGCAGAGGTTCCACACCCGGCACTTCAGACCAGATTTCCTAGTGCAGAATGGCTGGGACGACACCTCAGCTCCTGGGGCCCAGTGCAGACTCCGTGATATAGAGCCTGAGCTGCAGCCAACCCAGCCCTCGAGAGCTCCGCCCCCTCCCTCCCACTGACTCTGACAGGATCTCTACACAGCAGCCCAGCCCACAGCCCACGGGGTAGTGCATGCTCTCACCTCTCCATTCTCTGATCAAAATATAAAGCTTCCTTTGCTTGTGAACCAAACTCAGTCTCGATCTGTTGGCCCCAATGACACTGGGCAGGGGAACACTTGTTGGGGTCCACTCTGGAGGATCAGTAACAGAAATTGAGACTATTGTAACCTCAATGAACAGATGTGTGAGCCAAACTGTAGTTAACATAGAACAGTGTATAAGGCTCGGGTAAAATAAGATGTTTCTAACACTTCCATTTGATATTTCCATCACTTTATTATAAGCAAGTTCAGTGAAAAGGTTTGTCTTATTTGTCAGGTCAATATTAGAGAAACGAAGTGATTTCTTTCCAAGGATGTACATCTAATAATCTTGGTTAAAGCTTCAATCTTGTTTTAAATGCTTTTCCATTGAAAATGATACCTCTCTTTCAGCTCCCCCATTTCTGAGAAGTATAAAATCTTATAATTTATTATTACCAAAGGGGAAAGGTGGGAGGAGGGATAAATTAACAGTTTGGGATTAACACATACACACTGCTATGTATAAAATAGATCATCAACAAGGAACTACTGTATAGCACAGGGAACTACACTCAACATTTTGCAATAAGCTATAAGGGGAAATAATCTGGAAAAGAATAGATATTTTTATTGTCATTGTCATCTATCAATGACAGTTAAAGTGTAACCTAAGGGAAGCTGGTGGTGAGTGCTTCTGACCCTGAAGACTTCAATCATCTAAAGTTTGGACTCTGCCTACTTCCCCAGGCCCTTAATGAACATATGTGTAGCCGTAGCTTTAAAAATTCCCCAGTTTGGGTTTTGGGCAGACACTGATTTTGAAAAAGCCCTGGTGTTCTCCTTACATGAATGGGACTCTTCCTACTGCTAAAACATGTCTGTCACACCCAGAGGATGGTATACCGTCTGATCGGGAAGAGTTTGGAAAAGGCATCTCATCTCCTCATCTCCTGGTGCTCAGGTTCACCCCTCCAGCGTCTTTACTAACAGTCTCCCCACTTGGAGATGTCAGCACTGTCAACATCCTGTTGCGTACAGTTTGGAATTTGTCCAGAGGATGAAGCGGAAGGATGAGGAACAATGAGAGACAAGTCCTAGGTGTTCAGACAGGCACATGTCACTCTAATTTCCAATCAGGAAGACGAATTGACCAAAGGCTAGGGTTGCCCATGGAAACAGTATAGGGCTTGAGGAAATCCCGCTGCTTTGTGGCCAGTTCCCATAAACACAAGTTGAACAATGGAACTCAGGGGCAGTAAAATTCACGAAACTGCAGAGTTGAAAATATCCATCACTGAAAGATGTCTTGAGGAAAGTCAGAGAAAAGGACTTGTAAGCAAGGGAGAATGGCAGGAAAGGGATCTGAGGAGGTAGAAAGGACTCACCATTAAGCACGAGAAAAGGAGCTGAACATTGCCAACATTGCAGTTGGCCAAAAAGGGTGTATGCGTTTTTTTCTGTATATATTCAAGAAAAGGGCATACACTTTTTTAGCCAACCAAACAGGTGGGCACTGGAAGTCAATACTACAAAAGATATCACTTCGCATCAGTCAGAAGAGCCATCCTCATAAAGCGTAAACAACAGAAATGCAGGACAGGGCAAGGAGAAGAGGGAGCCCTGTGAGACTTATAGTGGAAATGTATATTGCCAACGGCCATTCTGGAGAAGTGTATTGTGTTTACTAAAGCATCTAAAAAATGAGCTACAGAGCATAGGGCACTTGCACTCATGGGCGTATATCTTGGGAAAAACAAAAATTGAGAGGACACAGGCACCCCAATGTTTACCCCCTCTCTGTTTAAAAGATCCTCGACTAGGATATAACTTAAATGTCTCTGGAGGGAAAAAATGGATAGAGATGTGGTACTTAGGTAGAGTGGAATATTATTCAGCCTGGAAATCAATGAAATATGGCCAGTTGTAACAACTCCGGAGGAGTTACGTATGATCTTTCTAAGTGACATAATTCAAAAAGAAAAAGACACATATCATAAGATATCACTTAAAGGTGGAATCCAAAATGGCTACACATGAAATAAATTACAAAACAAAAACATAGTCAAATATGTAGAAAACACGCATAAGGCTGCTAAACGGGAAAGGTGGGGAGGGGTGAGGCATCATCCAGGAGGTTGAAATTAGCAAAGATACCATTCCAAATACCAAACTGATAATCAACAAGGCCTACACGGTAGCTACAAGAACTGCACTCAGCACACTCAAGTCACCGGAAAAGAATATATACGACTGGTAAGAATCTGAAAAAGAATTTACTGATGTCTCTCTGTACGTGAATCAAGTGGATGTACAGCAGCAAGAAACAGAGCTTTGAAAATCAGCTGTAACCAATATAGTAATAAATTGAAAAAAATAAACGACAGAGAGACAGAGAAAACCTCTTACAACTTTTCCTCAGGGATGGTGATGCAACATGGATTGAACACATCTAGACCCACAGCAGGATGAGACATAAGGCTGCAAACTGTTTGCACTAAGAGAAATGTGAGGTTGGGTGAGGAAATGCACACCCTTTAAAGTAATACTACCTGGTACCCATTCAATGGGTCCCCAATCTGCAGGTTCAAGGGATCTTCCTACAGCTAAAACATGCATGGAAAACCCAGAGGACTGTACACCATGTGATCGGGAGATGTGTCTAAAATGCAGCTCATTTATCCTCTCCTGGTGCACCTGTTCACCATTCCAGCCACGTTACTTAGAATCTCCCCACTTGGAGAATCAGCACATTTCAACTTCTGTTTCACACATTTTGCAAATTGTGAGGAGGATGAATGGGAAGAGGGGGAACCAATGAGAGAATAGTTGTAGGGGTTTGGACGGGCACATATCACTCTAATTTCCCATTAAGAATAAGAATTGAAAAAAGGCTCAGCCCGCCTCGCCGGAGCCAAAATAGGGCCTGAAGCAATCCTGCGGGTTTGAGGCCAGCTCACAAAAGAGCAACTTAAAAAATGGAGCTCAGGGTCACTGCAATTCACAAACCTGCAGAGTTATAAATGAAAACTAACGTCCAAAAATATGTTGAGGTAAGGGAAAGAAGAGGATCTGAATGCAAGACAGAATTGCAAGAAACAGATTTCAAGAGATAGATTGGACTCGTCTTTAAAGCACATGAAAAGCGGCAGAATTTCGACAATGATGCAGTTGGCCCAAAAGGGCGTATGCGTTTTTTCCTGATTATATCGAGGAAAAAACGCATACGCACTTTATGGGCAACGAAGCAAGCAAGCAATGCAAATGTGCACAACAAAGAAGTCTCATTTCCCACCGGTCAAAAGGGCCATCCTAAAAAATTGTAAAAACCAGAAATGCAGGACAGGCCATGGAGAACAGGGAGCCTTTATACGCTGATGGGCAGTGTGTGAACTGCCAAGAGCCACTCTGGAGAAGTGTATGGTGGTTCCTAAATCATCTAAAAAACAGAGCTACAGAGCATAGGACACTTCCAATCATGGGAGTATATCTAGGGAAGTCTAAAAATCAACAAGACACAAGCACACCACAGTTTAGGGCTACTCTGTTTACAAGAACCTCAACTTCAGTACACCTTAAATATCCCAGGAAAGAGAACAATGGATAAAGAAGATGTGGTACTTATGTACAATGGAATATCTCTTCACCATGAAATCAAGGTAATAAGGCTAGTAGAAGGATAAAGAGTGGATTTAGGTCCGATAATACTACTTGAAATGAGTCAAACAGAAAAAGAAACATATCATAAGATATCACTTATAGAGGGAGGGTAAATATGGCTGCACAAGAAATGAATTACAGAACAGAACAGTGTCTCACATTTAGAAAACACACTTATGTCAGCTTAAGGGGAAAGGAGAGGTGGGGTGATGCATAAAACCAGAGTTTGAAATTAGCACAGATACCGTTCAATAAACCAAATAGATATTAGACAAGATCTACACCTTGCTCAATGAACTGGCCTCAACACACCCTATACACCGCAGAGAAATATATCTGAGTAATAAGAATCTTAAAACCCATGTATTGATATATCTCCATAAGGGAATCAAGTGTGTGCAGAGCGGCACAAACACAGCAGTGAAAATGAGCTAAACCCCATTATAGAAATAAATTTTAAAAACAAAACGCAGAAACAATGAAAGAGAGAAAAATTCTTACAAAATTTGCTCAGGGGCTGTGATGCAACCTGGATTGACCACATATAAACCCACAGCTGGATAAGACATAAGGCTGGACACTTGGGGCTGAGAGGATTGGTGAGCTTTGGTGAGCAACTGCCAAAAGTTTAATGCAATACTTCATGCTACTCATTCCAAGGGTCCCAAAACTCCAGGTTGAAGGGAATCTTCCTACAGCTAAACCATGCTTGGGAAACCCAGCGACTGGTATACCATATGATCGGGAAAGGATTCTAAAACACACATCATTTTTCCTCTACTGGGGCTCCAGATCGACATTCCAGCCGCTTTACTAACAATATCCCCACATGGAGAGTCAATGCCTTTAAGTTCTGGTATCGCACAGTCTGCAGTTAGTGCGGAGGATGAATGGGAATAGGGGGAACCAAGGAGAAACTAGCTGTAACAGTGTCAATGGGCACATGTCACTCTAATTTCACATCAGTAAGAAGAATAAACCAAAGGCACAGCAAGGTGCCCCAGAAGAAGAATAGGGCCTGAAGGAATCCTGTGGTTATGAGGCAAGATAACAAAAATAAGAGCTGAAAAATGGAGCTAAGGGCCACTGCAATTCAAAAACCTGCAGAGTTATAAAGGCCAACTATTTTCAAAAAATATATTGAGATAAGGCTATGAAGAGGCATTGAAAGCAAGGCACAATTGCAGGAAACCGATTTCAGGAGGTAGACTGGAATTACATTTAAAGCATAGGAAAAGAGGCAGAACGTCGACAATGATGCACTTGGCCAAAAAGGGCGTATGCGTTTTTTCCTGAATATATTCAGAAAAAAACGCATACGCCCTTTTTGGCCAACCAAGCAAGCTTGCAAAGGAAATCTGCACTACAATGAAGTCTCACTTCCCCCCGGTCAAAAGGGCCATCTGAAAAAAGTGTAAAATCCAGAAAGGCAGGACAGGCCATGGAGAACTGGGAGCCTTGTTATGCTGATGGGCGGGATGTAAATTGCCAACAGACACTCGGGAGAAGTGTATGGTGTTTCCTGAAACATCTAAGAAAGAAAGCAACAGAGCCTAGGGTACTTCCACTTATGGTCCTGTAGCTTAGGGAAATTAAAATCAAAAAGACACAGCCACCCCAAAGTTTGGGACGGCTCTGTTTACAAGAACCTCGTTTACGGTACAAGTTCAATATCGCAGAAAGCGAAAAATGGATAAAGAAGTTGTGGTACTTACGTACAATGCAATATCACTCAGCAATGACATCTATGTCATCAGCACCGCAGCAGCATAATGAGTGGATTCAGGTATGATGATTCTAACTGAAATAAGTCACACAGAAAAAGAAACATCATAAGATATCACTAATCCACGGAATGTAAACTTGGCGACACAGGAACTGGATTACAAAACAGAACAGGGTCTCAAATTTAGAAAACCAACATATGCTTGCTTAAGGGGAAAGGTGAGTTGGGGTGCTGCATAAAACCAGAGTTTGAAATGAACACAGATAAAGTTCCTTAAGCCAAATATGTAATAGACAAGAGCCACTCCTTGCTCAACGAAATGGACTCAACACCCCATATTAAACGCCTAAGAATGTACCTGACTAGTAAATATCTTAAAACCTATGGATTGCTATGTCTCCGAAAGAGAATCAGGCATGTGTGCAGGGGCGTAAATGCAGCAGTGATAGGATTGGAGAGGTTTGGTGAGCAAATGAAGACCCTTTGAAGTCATATTGCATGGTACCCATTCCACGGGTCTCAATTCTCCAGGTTTAAGGGATTCTTCCTTCAGCTAAAACATGCTTGTGGAACCCAGAGTATGATCAACCGTGTGATCGGGAGACGTGTTCCAATATGTCTCAGTTCTCGTCCCCTGGTACTCAGGTGCAAAATTCCAGACGCTTTAGTAACGCTCTGCCGACTTGGAGAGTCAGTGCCTTTAACCTCCTGTTTGGCCCAGTTTGCAATTTCTGCGGAAGATGAACAGGAATAGGGAGAACCAATGAGAGACTAGCTGGAGGTGTCTGGACGGGCAAATTTAACTCATATTTCACACGAGGAAGAGGATTAGCCAAAGGCTCAGCGTGCCGTGCCGGACCCAGATTAGGGCATGAAGCAATCCTGCGGTGTTGCGGGCAGCTCACAAGAAAGCGAGTTGAAGAAAGGAGCTCAAGAACACTGTAATTCACAAACCTGCAGAGTTATAAATGACAGCTATCGTCCAAAAATATACTGAAGCAGGGCTGCCAAGCGGACTTGAAAGCGGGCCAAAATTGCAGGAAACCGATTTCAGGAGGTAGACTGGAATTGCATTTAAAGCATAGGAAAAGAGGCAGAACGTCGACAATGATGCACTTGGCCAAAAAGGGCGTATGCTTTTTTTCCTGAATATATTCAGGAAAAAACGCATACGCACTTTTTGGCCAACCAAGCAAGCTTGCAAAGGAAATCTGCACTAAAATGAAGTCTCACTTCCCCCCGGTCAAAAGGGTCATCTGAAAAAAGTGTAAAATCCAGAAAGGCAGGACAGGCCATGGAGAACTGGGAGCCTTGTTATGCTGATGGGCGGGATGTAAATTGCCAACAGCCACTCGGGAGAAGTGTATGGTGTTTCCTGAAACATCTAAAAAACAAAGTAACAGAGCCTAGGGCACTTCCACTTATGGTCCTATAGCTTAGGGAAATTAAAATCAAAAAGACACAGCCACCCCAAAGTTTGGGATGGCTCTGTTTACAAGAACCTCGTTTACGGTACAAGTTCAATATCGCAGATAGCAAAATATGGATAAAGAAGTTGTGGTACTTACGTACAATGCAATATCACTCAGCAATGAAATCTATGTCATCAGGCCCGTAGCAGCATAATGAGTGGATTCAGGTATGATGACTCTAACTGAAATAAGTCACACAGAAACAGAAACATCATAAGATATCACTAATACATGGAATGTAAACTTGGCTACGCAGGAGCTGGATTACAAAAAACAGAGGGTCTCAAATTTAGAAAACCAACTTATGCTTGCTTAAGGGGAAAGGTGAGTTGGGGTGCTGCATAAAACCAGAGATTGAAATGAACACAGATAAAGTTCCTTAAGCCAAATATGTAATAGACAAGAGCTACTCCTTGCTCAATGAAATGGACTCAAAACCCCATATTAAACGCCTAAGAATGTGCCTGACTAGTAAGTATCTTAAAACCTATGGATTGCTATGTCTCTGAAAGAGAATCAAGCGTGTGTACAGGGGCATAAACGCAGCAGTGATAGGTTTGGAGAGGTTCGGTGAGCAAATGAAGACCCTTTGAAGTCATATTGCATGGTACCCATTCCACGGGTCTCAATTCTCCAGGTTTAAGGGATTCTTCCTTCAGCTAAAGCATGCATGTGGAACCCAGAGTATGATCAACCGTGTGATCGGAAGACGTGTTCCAATATGTCTCAGTTCTCGTCCCCTGGTACTCGGGTGCAACATTCCAGACGCTTTACTAACACTCTCCCGACTTGGAGAGTCAGTGCCTTTAACCTCCTGTTTGGCCCAGTTTGCAAATTCCGCGGAAGATGAACAGGAATAGGGAGAACCAATGAGAGACTAGCTGGAGGTGCCTGGACGGGAAAATTTAACTCTCATTTCCCACCAGGAAGAGGAATTAACCAAAGGCTCAGCGTGCCATGCCGGAACCAGATTAGGGCCTGAAGCAATCCTGCGGTGTTGCAGCCAGCTCACAAGAAAGCGAGTTGAAGAAAGGAGCTCAGGGGCACTGTAATTCACAAACCTGCAGAGTTATAAATGACAGCTATCATCCAAAAATATACTGAAGTAAGGCTGCCAAGAGGACTTGAAAGCCGGGCAGAATTGCAGGAAACCGATTTCAGGAGGTAGACTGGAATTGCATTTAAAGCATAGGAAAAGAGGCAGAAGGTCGACAATGATGCACTTGGCCGAAAAGGGCGTATGCGTTTTTTCCTGAATATATTCAGGAAAAAACGCATACGCCCTTTTTGGCCAACCAAGCAAGCTTGCAAAGGAAATCTGCACTACAATGAAGTCTCACTTCCCCCCCGTCAAAAGGGCCATCTGAAAAAAGTGTAAAATCCAGAAAGGCAGGACAGGCCATGGAGAACTGGGAGCCTTGTTATGCTGATGGGCGGGATGTAAATTGCCAACAGCCACTCGGGAGAAGTGTATGGTGTTTCCTGAAACATCTAAAAAACAAAGCAACAGAGCCTAGGGCACTTCCACTTATGGTCCTGCAGCTTAGGGAAATTAAAATCAAAAAGACACAGCCACCCCAAAGTTTGGGATGGCTCTGTTTACAAGAAACTCGTTTACGGTACAAGTTCAATATCGCATAAAGCGAAAAATGGATAAAGAAGTTGTGGTACTTACGTACAATGCAATATCACTCAGCAATGACATCTATGTCATCAGGCCCATAGCAGCATAATGAGTGGATTCAGGTATGATGATTCTAACTGAAATAAGTCACACAGAAAAAGAAACATCATAAGATATCACTAATACACGGAATGTAAACTTGGCTACACAGGAACTGAATTTCAAAACAGAACATGGTCCCAAATTTAGAAAATCAACTCATGCTTGCTTAAGGGGAAAGGTGAGTTGGGGTGCTGCATAAAACCAGAGATTGAAATGAGCACAGATAAAGTTCCTTAAGCCAAATATGTAATAGACAAGAGCTACTCCTTGCTCAACGAAATGGACTCAAAACCCCATATTAAACGCCTAATAATGTACCTGACTAGTAAGTATCTTAAAACCTATGGATTGCTATGTCTCTGAAAGTGAATCAATCGTGAGTACAGGGGCAAAAACGCAGCAGTGATAGGATTGGAGAGTTTTGGTGAGCAAATGAAGACCCTTTGAAGTCATATTGCATGGTACCCATTCCACGGGTCTCAACTCTCCAGGTTTAAGGGATTCTTCCTTCAGCTAAAACATGCATGTGGAACCCAGAGTATGATCAACCGTGTGATCGGGAGACGTGTTGAAATATGTCTCAGTTCTCGTCCCCTGGTACTCGGGTGCAACATTCCAGATGCTTTACTAACACTCTCCCGACTTGGAGAGTCAGTGCCTTTAACCTCCTGTTTGGCCCAGTTTGCAAATTCCGCGGAAGATGAACAGGAATAGGGAGAACCAATGAGAGACTAGCTGGAGGTGTCTGGACGGGAAAATTTAACTCTCATTTCCCACCAGGAAGAGGAATTAACCAAAGGCTCAGCGTGCCATGCCGGAACCAGATTAGGGCCTGAAGCAATCCTGCGGTGTTGCGGCCAGCTCACAAGAAAGCGAGTTGAAGAAAGGAGCTCAGGGGCACTGTAATTCACAAACCTGCAGAGTTATAAATGACAGCTATCATCCAAAAATATACTGAAGTAAGGCTGCCAAGAGGACTTGAAAGCCGGGCAGAATTGCAGGAAACCGATTTCAGGAGGTAGACTGGAATTGCATTTAAAGCATAGGAAAAGAGGCAGAAGGTCGACAATGATGCACTTGGCCAAAAAGGGCGTATGCGTTTTTTCCTGAATATATTCAGGAAAAAACGCATACGCCCTTTTTGGCCAACCAAGCAAGCTTCCAAAGGAAATCTGCACTACAATGAAGTCTCACTTCCCCCCCGTCAAAAGGGCCATCTGAAAAAAGTGTAAAATCCAGAAAGGCAGGACAGGCCATGGAGAACTGGGAGCCTTGTTATGCTGATGGGCGGGATGTAAATTGCCAACAGCCACTAGGGAGAAGTGTATGGTGTTTCCTGAAACATCTAAAAAACAAAGCAACAGAGCCTAGGACACTTTCACTTATGGTCCTGCAGCTTAGGGAAATTAAAATCAAAAAGACACAGCCACCCCAAAGTTTGGGATGGCTCTGTTTACAAGAAACTCGTTTACGGTACAAGTTCAATATCGCATAAAGCGAAAAATGGATAAAGAAGTTGTGGTACTTACGTACAATGCAATATCACTCAGCAATGACATCTATGTCATCAGGCCCATAGCAGCATAATGAGTGGATTCAGCTATGATGATTCTAACTGAAATAAGTCACACAGAAAAAGAAACATCATAAGATATCACTAATACACGGAATGTAAACTTGGCTACACAGGAACTGAATTTCAAAACAGAACATGGTCCCAAATTTAGAAAATCAACTTATGCTTGCTTAAGGGGAAAGGTGAGTTGGGGTGCTGCATAAAACCAGAGATTGAAATGAGCAGAGATAAAGTTCCTTAAGCCAAATATGTAATAGACAAGAGCTACTCCTTGCTCAACGAAATGGACTCAAAACCCCATATTAAACGCCTAATAATGTACCTGACTAGTAAGTATCTTAAAACCTATGGATTGCTATGTCTCTGAAAGTGAATCAATCGTGAGTACAGGGGCAAAAACGCAGCAGTGATAGGATTGGAGAGTTTTGGTGAGCAAATGAAGACCCTTTGAAGTCATATTGCATGGTACCCATTCCACGGGTCTCAACTCTCCAGGTTTAAGGGATTCTTCCTTCAGCTAAAACATGCATGAGGAACCCAGAGTATGATCAACCGTGTGATCAGGAGACGTGTTGAAATATGTCTCAGTTCTCGTCCCCTGGTACTCGGGTGCAACATTCCAGATGCTTTACTAACACTCTCCCGACTTGGAGAGTCAGTGCCTTTAACCTCCTGTTTGGCCCAGTTTGCAAATTCCGCGGAAGATGAACAGGAATAGGGAGAACCAATGAGAGACTAGCTGGAGGTGTCTGGACGGGAAAATTTAACTCTCATTTCCCACCAGGAAGAGGAATTAACCAAAGGCTCAGCGTGCCATGCCGGAACCAGATTAGGGCCTGAAGCAATCGTGCGGTGTTGCGGCCAGCTCACAAGAAAGCGAGTTGAAGAAAGGAGCTCAGGGGCACTGTAATTCACAAACCTGCAGAGTTATAAATGACAGCTATCATCCAAAAATATACTGAAGTAAGGCTGCCAAGAGGACTTGAAAGCCGGGCAGAATTGCAGGAAACCGATTTCAGGAGGTAGACTGGAATTGCATTTAAAGCATAGGAAAAGAGGCAGAAGGTCGACAATGATGCACTTGGCCAAAAAGGGCGTATGCGTTTTTTCCTGAATATATTCAGGAAAAAACGCATACGCCCTTTTTGGCCAACCAAGCAAGCTTGCAAAGGAAATCTGCACTACAATGAAGTCTCACTTCCCCCCCCCCCGTCAAAAGGGCCATCTGAAAAAAGTGTAAAATCCAGAAAGGCAGGACAGGCCATGGAGAACTGGGAGCCTTGTTATGCTGATGGGCGGGATGTAACTTGCCAACAGCCACTCGGGAGAAGTGTATGGTGTTTCCTGAAACATCTAAAAAATAAAGCAACAGAGCCTAGGGCACTTCCACTTATGGTCCTATAGCTTAGGGAAATTAAAATCAAAAAGACACAGCCACCCCAAAGTTTGGGATGGCTCTGTTTACAAGAAACTCGTTTACGGTACAAGTTCAATATCGCATAAAGCGAAAAATGGATAAAGAAGTTGTGGTACTTACGTACAATGCAATATCACTCAGCAATGACATCTATGTCATCAGGCCCATAGCAGCATAATGAGTGGATTCAGGTATGATGATTCTAACTGAAATAAGTCACACAGAAAAAGAAACATCATAAGATATCACTAATACACGGAATGTAAACTTGGCTACACAGGAACTGGATTACAAAACAGAACAGAGTCTCAAATTTAGAAAACCAACTTATGCTTGCTTAACGGGAAAGGTGAGTTGGGGTGCTGCATAAAACCAGAGATTGAAATGAGCACAGATAAAGTTCCTTAAGCCAAATATGTAATAGACACGAGCTACTCCTTGCTCAACGAAATGGACTCAAAACCCCATATTAAACGCCTAATAATGTACCTGACTAGTAAGTATCTTAAAACCTATGGATTGCTATGTCTCTGAAAGTGAATCAATCGTGAGTACAGGGGCAAAAACGCAGCAGTGATAGGATTGGAGAGTTTTGGTGAGCAAATGAAGACCCTTTGAAGTCATATTGCATGGTACCCATTCCACGGGTCTCAACTCTCCAGGTTTAAGGGATTCTTCCTTCAGCTAAAACATGCATGTGGAACCCAGAGTATGATCAACCGTGTGATCGGGAGACGTGTTGAAATATGTCTCAGTTCTCGTCCCCTGGTACTCGGGTGCAACATTCCAGATGCTTTACTAACACTCTCCCGACTTGGAGAGTCAGTGCCTTTAACCTCCTGTTTGGCCCAGTTTGCAAATTCCGCGGAAGATGAACAGGAATAGGGAGAACCAATGAGAGACTAGCTGGAGGTGTCTGGACGGGAAAATTTAACTCTCATTTCCCACCAGGAAGAGGAATTAACCAAAGGCTCAGCGTGCCATGCCGGAACCAGATTAGGGCCTGAAGCAATCCTGCGGTGTTGCGGCCAGCTCACAAGAAAGCGAGTTGAAGAAAGGAGCTCAGGGGCACTGTAATTCACAAACCTGCAGAGTTATAAATGACAGCTATCATCCAAAAATATACTGAAGTAAGGCTGCCAAGAGGACTTCAAAGCCGGGCAGAATTGCAGGAAACCGATTTCAGGAGGTAGACTGGAATTGCATTTAAAGCATAGGAAAAGAGGCAGAAGGTCGACAATGATGCACTTGGCCAAAAAGGGCGTATGCGTTTTTTCCTGAATATATTCAGGAAAAAACGCATACGCCGTTTTTGGCCAACCAAGCAAGCTTGCAAAGGAAATCTGCTCTACAATGAAGTCTCACTTCCCCCCCGTCAAAAGGGCCATCTGAAAAAAGTGTAAAATCCAGAAAGGCAGGACAGGCCATGGAGAACTGGGAGCCTTGTTATGCTGATGGGCGGGATGTAACTTGCCAACAGCCACTCGGGAGAAGTGTATGGTGTTTCCTGAAACATCTAAAAAACAAAGCAACAGAGCCTAGGGCACTTCCACTTATGGTCCTATAGCTTAGGGAAATTAAAATCAAAAAGACACAGCCACCCCAAAGTTTGGGATGGCTCTGTTTACAAGAAACTCGTTTACGGTACAAGTTCAATATCGCATAAAGCGAAAAATGGATAAAGAAGTTGTGGTACTTACGTACAATGCAATATCACTCAGCAATGACATCTATGTCATCAGGCCCGTAGCAGCATAATGAGTGGATTCAGGTATGATGATTCTAACTGAAATAAGTCACACAGAAAAAGAAACATCATAAGATATCACTAATACACGGAATGTAAACTTGGCTACACAGGAACTGAATTTCAAAACAGAACCTGGTCCCAAATTTAGAAAATCAACTTATGCTTGCTTAAGGGGAAAGGTGAGTTGGGGTGCTGCATAAAACCAGAGATTGAAATGAGCACAAATAAAGTTCCTTAAGCCAAATATGTCATAGACACGAGCTACTCCTTGCTCAACGAAATGGACTCAAAACCCCATATTAAACGCCTAAGAATGTACCTGACTAGTAATATCTTAAAATCTATGGATTACTATGTCTCCGAAAGAGAATCAAGCATGTGTAGAGGGGCATAAACGCAGCAGTGATAGGATTGGAGAGGTTCGGTGAGCAAACGAAGACCCTTTGAAGTCATATTGAATGGTACCCATTCCATGGGTCTCAACTCTCAAGGTTTAAGGGATTCTTCCTTCAGCTAAAACATGCATGTGGAACTCAGAGTATGATCAACCGTGTGACCGGGAGACTTGTTCAAATATGTCTCAGTTTTCCTCCCCTGGTACTCGGGTACAATATTCCAGATGCTTTACTAACACTCTCCCGACTTGGAGAGTCAGTGCCTTTAACCTCTTGTTTCGCCCAGTTTGCAATTTCTGCAGAAGATGAACAGGAATAGAGAGAACCAATGAGAGACTAGCTGGAGGTGTCTGGACGGGCAAATTTAACTCTCATTTCCCACCAGGAAGAGGAATTAACCAAAGGCTCAGCGTTCCGTGCCGGAACCAGATTAGGGCCTGAAGCAATCCTGCGGTGTTGCGGCCAGCTCACGAGAAAGCGAGTTGAAGAAAGGAGCTCAGGGGCACTGTAATTCACAAACCTGCAGAGTTATAAATGACAGCTATTGTCTAAAAATATACTGAAGTAAGGCTGCCAAGAGGACTTGAAAGCGGGGCAGAATTGCAGGAAACCGATTTCAGGAGGTAGACTGGAATTGCATTTAAAACATAGGAAAAGAGGCAGAACGTTGACAATGATGCACTTGGCCAAAAAGGGCGTATGCGTTTTTTCCTGAATATATTCAGGAAAAAGTGCATACGACCTTTTTGGCCAACCAAGCAAGCTTGCAAAGGAAATCTGCACTACAATGAAGTCTCACTTCCCCCCAGTCAAAAGGGCCATCTGAAAAAAGTGTAAAATCCAGAAAGGCAGGACAGGCCATAGAGAACTGGGAGCCTTGTTATGCTGATGGGCGGGATGTAACTTGCCAACAGCCACTCAGGAGAAGTGTATGGTGTTTCCTGGAACATCTAAAACAAAGCAACAGAGCCTAGGGCACTTCCACTTATGGTCCTGCAGCTTAGGGAAATTAAAATCAAAAAGACACAGCCACCCCAATGTTTGGGACGGCTCTGTTTACAAGAACCTCATTTACGGTACAAGTTCAATATCAGAGAAAGTGAAAAATGGATAAAGAAGTTGTGGTACTTACGTACAATGCAATATCACTCAGCAATGAAATTTATGTCATCAGGCCCGTAGCAGCATAGAGTGGATTCAGGTATGATGATTCTAACTGAAATAAGTCACACAGAATAAGAAACATCATAAGATATCACTAATACACGGAATGTAAACTTGGCTACACAGGAACTGGATTACAAAACAGAACAGAGTCTCAAATTTAGAAAACCAACTTATGCTTGCTTAAGGGGAAAGGTGAGTTGGGGTGCTGCATAAAACCAGAGATTGAAATGAGCACAGATAAAGTTCCTTAAGCCAAATATGTAATAGACAAGAGCTACTCCTTGCTCAACGAAATGGACTCAAAACCCCATATTAAACGCCTAATAATGTACCTGACTAGTAAGTATCTTAAAACCTATGGATTGCTATGTCTCTGAAAGTGAATCAATCGTGAGTACAGGGGCAAAAACGCAGCAGTGATAGGATTGGAGAGTTTTGGTGAGCAAATGAAGACCCTTTGAAGTCATATTGCATGGTACCCATTCCACGGGTCTCAACTCTCCAGGTTTAAGGGATTCTTCCTTCAGCTAAAACATGCATGTGGAACCCAGAGTATGATCAACCGTGTGATCGGGAGACGTGTTGAAATATGTCTCAGTTCTCGTCCCCTGGTACTCGGGTGCAACATTCCAGATGCTTTACTAACACTCTCCCGACTTGGAGAGTCAGTGCCTTTAACCTCCTGTTTGGCCCAGTTTGCAAATTCCGCGGAAGATGAACAGGAATAGGGAGAACCAATGAGAGACTAGCTGGAGGTGTCTGGACGGGAAAATTTAACTCTCATTTCCCACCAGGAAGAGGAATTAACCAAAGGCTCAGCGTGCCATGCCGGAACCAGATTAGGGCCTGAAGCAATCCTGCGGTGTTGCGGCCAGCTCACAAGAAAGCGAGTTGAAGAAAGGAGCTCAGGGGCACTGTAATTCACAAACCTGCAGAGTTATAAATGACAGCTATCATCCAAAAATATACTGAAGTAAGGCTGCCAAGAGGACTTGAAAGCCGGGCAGAATTGCAGGAAACCGATTTCAGGAGGTAGACTGGAATTGCATTTAAAGCATAGGAAAAGAGGCAGAAGGTCGACAATGATGCACTTGGCCAAAAAGGGCGTATGCGTTTTTTCCTGAATATATTCAGGAAAAAACGCATACGCCCTTTTTGGCCAACCAAGCAAGCTTGCAAAGGAAATCTGCACTACAATGAAGTCTCACTTCCCCCCCCGTCAAAAGGACCATCTGAAAAAAGTGTAAAATCCAGAAAGGCAGGACAGGCCATGGAGAACTGGGAGCCTTGTTATGCTGATGGGTGGGATGTAAATTGCCAACAGCCACTAGGGAGAAGTGTATGGTGTTTCCTGAAACATCTAAAAAACAAAGCAACAGAGCCTAGGGCACTTCCACTTATGGTCCTATAGCTTAGGGAAATTAAAATCAAAAAGACACAGCCACCCCAAAGTTTGGGATGGCTCTGTTTACAAGAAACTCGTTTACGGTACAAGTTCAATATCGCATAAAGCGAAAAATGGATAAAGAAGTTGTGGTACTTACGTACAATGCAATATCACTCAGCAATGACATCTATGTCATCAGGCCCATAGCAGCATAATGAGTGGATTCAGGTATGATGATTCTAACTGAAATAAGTCACACAGAAAAAGAAACATCATAAGATATCACTAATACACGGAATGTAAACTTGGCTACACAGGAACTGAATTTCAAAACAGAACATGGTCCCAAATTTAGAAAATCAACTTATGCTTGCTTAAGGGGAAAGGTGAGTTGGGGTGCTGCATAAAACCAGAGATTGAAATGAGCACAGATAAAGTTCCTTAAGCCAAATATGTAATAGACAAGAGCTACTCCTTGCTCAACGAAATGGACTCAAAACCCCATATTAAACGCCTAATAATGTACCTGACTAGTAAGTATCTTAAAACCTATGGATTGCTATGTCTCTGAAAGTGAATCAATCGTGAGTACAGGGGCAAAAACGCAGCAGTGATAGGATTGGAGAGTTTTGGTGAGCAAATGAAGACCCTTTGAAGTCATATTGCATGGTACCCATTCCACGGGTCTCAACTCTCCAGGTTTAAGGGATTCTTCCTTCAGCTAAAACATGCATGTGGAACCCAGAGTATGATCAACCGTGTGATCGGGAGACGTGTTGAAATATGTCTCAGTTCTCGTCCCCTGGTACTCGGGTGCAACATTCCAGATGCTTTACTAACACTCTCCCGACATGGAGAGTCAGTGCCTTTAACCTCCTGTTTGGCCCAGTTTGCAAATTCCGCGGAAGATGAACAGGAATAGGGAGAACCAATGAGAGACTAGCTGGAGGTGTCTGGACGGGAAAATTTAACTCTCATTTCCCACCAGGAAGAGGAATTAACCAAAGGCTCAGCGTGCCATGCCGGAACCAGATTAGGGCCTGAAGCAATCCTGCGGTGTTGCGGCCAGCTCACAAGAAAGCTAGTTGAAGAAAGGAGCTCAGGGGCACTGTAATTCACAAACCTGCAGAGTTATAAATGACAGCTATCATCCAAAAATATACTGAAGTAAGGCTGCCAAGAGGACTTGAAAGCGGGGCAGAATTGCAGGAAACCGATTTCAGGAGGTAGACTGGAATTGCATTTAAAGCTTAGGAAAAGAGGCAGAAGGTCGACAATGATGCACTTGGCCAAAAAGGGCGTATGCGTTTTTTCCTGAATATATTCAGGAAAAAACGCATACGCCCTTTTTGGCCAACCAAGCAAGCTTGCAAAGGAAATCTGCACTACAATGAAGTCTCACTTCCCCCCCGTCAAAAGGGCCATCTGAAAAAAGTGTAAAATCCAGAAAGGCAGGACAGGCCATGGAGAACTGGGAGCCTTGTTATGCTGATGGGCGGGATGTAAATTGCCAACAGCCACTCGGGAGAAGTGTATGGTGTTTCCTGAAACATCTAAAAAACAAAGCAACAGAGCCTAGGGCACTTCCACTTATGGTCCTCCAGCTTAGGGAAATTAAAATCAAAAAGACACAGCCACCCCAAAGTTTGGGATGGCTCTGTTTACAAGAAACTCGTTTACGGTACAAGTTCAATATCGCATAAAGCAAAAAATGGATAAAGAAGTTGTGGTACTTACGTACAATGCAATATCACTCAGCAATGACATCTATGTCATCAGGCCCATAGCAGCATAATGAGTGGATTCAGGTATGATGATTCTAACTGAAATAAGTCACACAGAAAAAGAAACATCATAAGATATCACTAATACACGGAATGTAAACTTGGCTACACAGGAACTGAATTTCAAAACAGAACATGGTCCCAAATTTAGAAAATCAACTTATGCTTGCTTAAGGGGAAAGGTGAGTTGGGGTGCTGCATAAAACCAGAGATTGAAATGAGCACAGATAAAGTTCCTTAAGCCAAATATGTAATAGACAAGAGCTACTCCTTGCTCAACGAAATGGACTCAAAACCCCATATTAAACGCCTAATAATGTACCTGACTAGTAAGTATCTTAAAACCTATGGATTGCTATGTCTCTGAAAGTGAATCAATCGTGAGTACAGGGGCAAAAATGCAGCAGTGATAGGATTGGAGAGTTTTGGTGAGCAAATGAAGACCCTTTGAAGTCATATTGCATGGTACCCATTCCACGGGTCTCAACTCTCCAGGTTTAAGGGATTCTTCCTTCAGCTAAAGCATGCATGTGGAACCCAGAGTATGATCAACCGTGTGATCGGGAGACGTGTTGAAATATGTCTCAGTTCTCGTCCCCTGGTACTCGGGTGCAACATTCCAGATGCTTTACTAACACTCTCCCGACTTGGAGAGTCAGTGCCTTTAACCTCCTGTTTGGCCCAGTTTGCAAATTCCGCGGAAGATGAACAGGAATAGGGAGAACCAATGAGAGACTAGCTGGAGGTGTCTGGACGGGAAAATTTAACTCTCATTTCCCACCAGGAAGAGGAATTAACCAAAGGCTCAGCGTGCCATGCCGGAACCAGATTAGGGCCTGAAGCAATCCTGCGGTGTTGCGGCCAGCTCACAAGAAAGCGAGTTGAAGAAAGGAGCTCAGGGGCACTGTAATTCACAAACCTGCAGAGTTATAAATGACAGCTATCATCCAGAAATATACTGAAGTAAGGCTGCCAAGAGGACTTGAAAGCCGGGCAGAATTGCAGGAAACCGATTTCAGGAGGTAGACTGGAATTGCATTTAAAGCATAGGAAAAGAGGCAGAAGGTCGACAATGATGCACTTGGCCAAAAAGGGCGTATGCGTTTTTTCCTGAATATATTCAGGAAAAAACGCATACGCCCTTTTTGGCCAACCAAGCAAGCTTGCAAAGGAAATCTGCACTACAATGAAGTCTCACTTCCCCCCCGTCAAAAGGGCCATCTGAAAAAAGTGTAAAATCCAGAAAGGCAGGACAGGCCATGGAGAACTGGGAGCCTTGTTATGCTGATGGGCGGGATGTAAATTGCCAACAGCCACTCGGGAGAAGTGTATGGTGTTTCCTGAAACATCTAAAAAACAAAGCAACAGAGCCTAGGGCACTTCCACTTATGGTCCTATAGCTTAGGGAAATTAAAATCAAAAAGACACAGCCACCCAAAAGTTTGGGATGGCTCTGTTTACAAGAAACTCGTTTACGGTACAAGTTCAATATCGCATAAAGCGAAAAATGGATAAAGAAGTTGTGGTACTTACGTACAATGCAATATCACTCAGCAATGACATCTATGTCATCAGGCCCATAGCAGCATAATGAGTGGATTCAGGTATGATGATTCTAACTGAAATAAGTCACACAGAAAAAGAAACATCATAAGATATCACTAATACACGGAATGTAAACTTGGCTACACAGGAACTGAATTTCAAAACAGAACATGGTCCCAAATTTAGAAAATCAACTTATGCTTGCTTAAGGGGAAAGGTGAGTTGGGGTGCTGCATAAAACCAGAGATTGAAATGAGCACAGATAAAGTTCCTTAAGCCAAATATGGAATAGACAAGAGCTACTCCTTGCTCAACGAAATGGACTCAAAACCCCATATTAAACGCCTAATAATGTACCTGACTAGTAAGTATCTTAAAACCTATGGATTGCTATGTCTCTGAAAGTTAATCAATCGTGAGTACAGGGGCAAAAACGCAGCAGTGATAGGATTGGAGAGTTTTGGTGAGCAAATGAAGACCCTTTGAAGTCATATTGCATGGTACCCATTCCACGGGTCTCAACTCTCCAGGTTTAAGGGATTCTTCCTTCAGCTAAAACATGCATGTGAAACGCAGAGTATGATCAACCGTGTGATCGGGAGACGTGTTGAAATATGTCTCAGTTCTCGTCCCCTGGTACTCGGGTGTAACATTCCAGATGCTTTACTAACACTCTCCCGACTTGGAGAGTCAGTGCCTTTAACCTCCTGTTTGGCCCAGTTTGCAAATTCAGCGGAAGATGAACAGGAATAGGGAGAACCAATGAGAGACTAGCTGGAGGTGTCTGGACGGGAAAATTTAACTCTCATTTCCCACCAGGAAGAGGAATTAACCAAAGGCTCAGCGTGCCATGCCGGAACCAGATTAGGGCCTGAAGCAATCCTGCGGTGTTGCGGCCAGCTCACAAGAAAGCGAGTTGAAGAAAGGAGCTCAGGGGCACTGTAATTCACAAACCTGCAGAGTTATAAATGACAGCTATCATCCAAAAATATACTGAAGTAAGGCTGCCAAGAGGACTTGAAAGCCGGGCAGAATTGCAGGAAACCGATTTCAGGAGGTAGACTGGAATTGCATTTAAAGCATAGGAAAAGAGGCAGAAGGTCGACAATGATGCACTTGGCCAAAAAGGGCGTATGCGTTTTTTCCTGAATATATTCAGGAAAAAACGCATACGCCCTTTTTGGCCAACCAAGCAAGCTTGCAAAGGAAATCTGCACTACAATGAAGTCTCACTTCCCCCCGGTCAAAAGGGCCATCTGAAAAAAGTGTAAAATCCAGAAAGGCAGGACAGGCCATGGAGAACTGGGAGCCTTGTTATGCTGATGGGCGGGATGTAAATTGCCAACAGCCACTCGGGAGAAGTGTATGGTGTTTCCAGAAACATCTAAAAAACAAAGCAACAGAGCCTAGGGCACTTCCACTTATGGTCCTATAGCTTAGGGAAATTAAAATCAAAAAGACACAGCCACCCCAAAGTTTGGGATGGCTCTGTTTACAAGAAACTCATTTACGGTACAAGTTCAATATCGCATAAAGCGAAAAATGGATAAAGAAGTTGTGGTACTTACGTACAATGCAATATCACTCAGCAATGACATCTATGTCATCAGGCCCATAGCAGCATAATGAGTGGATTCAGGTATGATGATTCTAACTGAAATAAGTCACACAGAAAAAGAAACATCATAAGATATCACTAATACATGGAATGTAAACTTGGCTACACAGGAACTGAATTTCAAAACAGAACATGGTCCCAAATTTAGAAAATCAACTTATGCTTGCTTAAGGGGAAAGGTGAGTTGGGGTGCTGCATAAAACCAGAGATTGAAATGAGCACAGATAAAGTTCCTTAAGCCAAATATGTAATAGACAAGAGCTACTCCTTGCTCAACGAAATGGACTCAAAACCCCATATTAAACGCCTAATAATGTACCTGACTAGTAAGTATCTTAAAACCTATGGATTGCTATGTCTCTGAAAGTGAATCAATCGTGAGTACAGGGGCAAAAACGCAGCAGTGATAGGATTGGAGAGTTTTGGTGAGCAAATGAAGACCCTTTGAAGTCATATTGCATGGTACCCATTCCACGGGTCTCAACTCTCCAGGTTTAAGGGATTCTTCCTTCAGCTAAAACATGCATGTGGAACCCAGAGTATGATCAACCGTGTGATCGGGAGACGTGTTGAAATATGTCTCAGTTCTCGTCCCCTGGTACTCGGGTGCAACATTCCAGATGCTTTACTAACACTCTCCCGACTTGGAGAGTCAGTGCCTTTAACCTCCTGTTTGGCCCAGTTTGCAAATTCCGCGGAAGATGAACAGGAATAGGGAGAACCAATGAGAGACTAGCTGGAGGTGTCTGGACGGGAAAATTTAACTCTCATTTCCCACCAGGAAGAGGAATTAACCAAAGGCTCAGCGTGCCATGCCGGAACCAGATTAGGGCCTGAAGCAATCCTGCGGTGTTGCGGCCAGCTCACAAGAAAGCGAGTTGAAGAAAGGAGCTCAGGGGCACTGTAATTCACAAACCTGCAGAGTTATAAATGACAGCTATCATCCAAAAATATACTGAAGTAAGGCTGCCAAGAGGACTTGAAAGCCGGGCAGAATTGCAGGAAACCGATTTCAGGAGGTAGACTGGAATTGCATTTAAAGCATAGGAAAAGAGGCAGAAGGTCGACAATGATGCACTTGGCCAAAAAGGGCGTATGCGTTTTTTCCTGAATATATTCAGGAAAAAACGCATACGCCCTTTTTGGCCAACCAAGCAAGCTTGCAAAGGAAATCTGCACTACAATGAAGTCTCACTTCCCCCCCGTCAAAAGGGCCATCTGAAAAAGTGTAAAATCCAGAAAGGCAAGACAGGCCATGGAGAACTGGGAGCCTTGTTATGCTGATGGGCGGGATGTAAATTGCCAACAGCCACTCGGGAGAAGTGTATGGTGTTTCCTGAAACATCTAAAAAACAAAGCAACAGAGCCTAGGGCACTTCCACTTATGGTCCTATAGTTTAGGGAAATTGAAATCAAAAAGACACAGCCACCCCAAAGTTTGGGATGGCTCTGTTTACAAGAAACTCGTTTACGGTACAAGTTCAATATCGCATAAAGCGAAAAATGGATAAAGAAGTTGTGGTACTTACGTACAATGCAATATCACTCAGCAATGACATCTATGTCATCAGGCCCATAGCAGCATAATGAGTGGATTCAGGTATGATGATTCTAACTGAAATAAGTCACACAGAAAAAGAAACATCATAAGATATCACTAATACACGGAATGTAAACTTGGCTACACAGGAACTGAATTTCAAAACAGAACATGGTCCCAAATTTAGAAAATCAACTTATGCTTGCTTAAGGGGAAAGGTGAGTTGGGGTGCTGCATAAAACCAGAGATTGAAATGAGCACAGATAAAGTTCCTTAAGCCAAATATGGAATAGACAAGAGCTACTCCTTGCTCAACGAAATGGACTCAAAACCCCATATTAAACGCCTAATAATGTACCTGACTAGTAAGTATCTTAAAACCTATGGATTGCTATGTCTCTGAAAGTGAATCAATCGTGAGTACAGGGGCAAAAACGCAGCAGTGATAGGATTGGAGAGTTTTGGTGAGCAAATGAAGACCCTTTGAAGTCATATTGCATGGTACCCATTCCACGGGTCTCAACTCTCCAGGTTTAAGGGATTCTTCCTTCAGCTAAAACATGCATGTGGAACCCAGAGTATGATCAACCGTGTGATCGGGAGACGTGTTGAAATATGTCTCAGTTCTCATCCCCTGGTACTCGGGTGCAACATTCCAGATGCTTTACTAACACTCTCCCGACTTGGAGAGTCAGTGCCTTTAACCTCCTGTTTGGCCCAGTTTGCAAATTCCGCGGAAGATGAACAGGAATAGGGAGAACCAATGAGAGACTAGCTGGAGGTGTCTGGACGGGAAAATTTAACTCTCATTTCCCACCAGGAAGAGGAATTAACCAAAGGCTCAGCGTGCCATGCCGGAACCAGATTAGGGCCTGAAGCAATCCTGCGGTGTTGCGGCCAGCTCACAAGAAAGCGAGTTGAAGAAAGGAGCTCAGGGGCACTGTAATTCACAAACCTGCAGAGTTATAAATGACAGCTATCATCCAAAAATATACTGAAGTAAGGCTGCCAAGAGGACTTGAAAGCCGGGCAGAATTGCAGGAAACCGATTTCAGGAGGTAGACTGGAATTGCATTTAAAGCATAGGAAAAGAGGCAGAAGGTTGACAATGATGCACTTGGCCAAAAAGGGCGTATGCGTTTTTTCCTGAATATATTCAGGAAAAAAGGCATACGCCCTTTTTGGCCAACCAAGCAAGCTTGCAAAGGAAATCTGCACTACAATGAAGTCTCACTTCCCCCCGGTCAAAAGGGCCATCTGAAAAAAGTGTAAAATCCAGAAAGGCAGGACAGGCCATGGAGAACTGGGAGCCTTGTTATGCTGATGGGTGGGATGTAAATTGCCAACAGCCAATGGGGAGAAGTGTATGGTGTTTCCTGAAACATCTAAAAAACAAAGCAACAGAGCCTAGGGCACTTCCACTTATGGTCCTATAGCTTAGGGAAATTAAAATCAAAAAGACACAGCCACCCCAAAGTTTGGGATGGCTCTGTTTACAAGAAACTCGTTTACGGTACAAGTTCAATATCGCATAAAGCGAAAAATGGATAAAGAAGTTGTGGTACTTACGTACAATGCAATATCACTCAGCAATGACATCTATGTCATCAGGCCCATAGCAGCATAATGAGTGGATTCAGGTATGATGATTCTAACTGAAATAAGTCACACAGAAAAAGAAACATCATAAGATATCACTAATACACGGAATGTAAACTTGGCTACACAGGAACTGAATTTCAAAACAGAACATGGTCCCAAATTTAGAAAATCAACTTATGCTTGCTTAAGGGGAAAGGTGAGTTGGGGTGCTGCATAAAACCAGAGATTGAAATGAGCACAGATAAAGTTCCTTAAGCCAAATATGTAATAGACAAGAGCTACTCCTTGCTCAACGAAATGGACTCAAAACCCCATATTAAACGCCTAATAATGTACCTGACTAGTATCTTAAAACCTATGGATTGCTATGTCTCTGAAAGTGAATCAATCGTGAGTACAGGGGCAAAAACGCAGCAGTGATAGGATTGGAGAGTTTTGGTGAGCAAATGAAGACCCTTTGAAGTCATATTGCATGGTACCCATTCCACGGGTCTCAACTCTCCAGGTTTAAGGGATTCTTCCTTCAGCTAAAACATGCATGTGGAACCCAGAGTATGATCAACCGTGTGATCGGGAGACGTGTTGAAATATGTCTCAGTTCTCGTCCCCTGGTACTCGGGTGCAACATTCCAGATGCTTTACTAACACTCTCCCGACTTGGAGAGTCAGTGCCTTTAACCTCCTGTTTGGCCCAGTTTGCAAATTCCGTGGAAGATAAACAGGAATAGGGAGAACCAATGAGAGACTAGCTGGAGGTGTCTGGACGGGAAAATTTAACTCTCATTTCCCACCAGGAAGAGGAATTAACCAAAGGCTCAGCGTGCCATGCCGGAACCAGATTAGGGCCTGAAGCAATCCTGCGGTGTTGCGGCCAGCTCACAAGAAAGCGAGTTGAAGAAAGGAGCTCAGGGGCACTGTAATTCACAAACCTGCAGAGTTATAAATGACAGCTAACATCCAAAAATATACTGAAGTAAGGCTGCCAAGAGGACTTGAAAGCCGGGCAGAATTGCAGGAAACCGATTTCAGGAGGTAGACTGGAATTGCATTTAAAGCATAGGAAAAGAGGCAGAAGGTCGACAATGATGCACTTGGCCAAAAAGGGCGTATGCGTTTTTTCCTGAATATATTCAGGAAAAAACGCATACGCCCTTTTTGGCCAACCAAGCAAGCTTGCAAAGGAAATCTGCACTACAATGAAGTCTCACTTCCCCCCCATCAAAAGGGCCATCTGAAAAAAGTGTAAAATCCAGAAAGGCAGGACAGGCCATGGAGAACTGGGAGCCTTGTTATGCTGATGGGCGGGATGTAAATTGCCAACAGCCACTTGGGAGAAGTGTATGGTGTTTCCTGAAACATCTAAAAAACAAAGCAACAGAGCCTAGGGCACTTCCACTTATGGTCCTATAGCTTAGGGAAATTGAAATCAAAAAGACACAGCCACCCCAAAGTTTGGGATGGCTCTGTTTACAAGAAACTCGTTTACGGTACAAGTTCAATATCGCATAAAGCGAAAAATGGATACAGAAGTTGTGGTACTTACGTACAATGCAATATCACTCAGCAATGACATCTATGTCATCAGGCCCATAGCAGCATAATGAGTGGATTCAGGTATGATGATTCTAACTGAAATAAGTCACACAGAAAAAGAAACATCATAAGATATCACTAATACACGGAATGTAAACTTGGCTACACAGGAACTGAATTTCAAAACAGAACATGGTCCCAAATTTAGAAAATCAACTTATGCTTGCTTAAGGGGAAAGGTGAGTTGGGGTGCTGCATAAAACCAGAGATTGAAATGAGCACAGATAAAGTTCCTTAAGCCAAATATGTAATAGACAAGAGCTACTCCTTGCTCAACGAAATGGAGTCAAAACCCCATATTAAACGCCTAATAATGTACCTGAGTAGTAAGTATCTTAAAACCTATGGATTGCTATGTCTCTGAAAGTGAATCAATCGTGAGTACAGGGGCAAAAACGCAGCAGTGTTAGGATTGGAGAGTTTTGGTGAGCAAATGAAGACCCTTTGAAGTCATATTGCATGGTACCCATTCCACGGGTCTCAACTCTCCAGGTTTAAGGGATTCTTCCTTCAGCTAAAACATGCATGTGGAACCCAGAGTATGATCAACCGTGTGATCGGGAGACGTGTTGAAATATGTCTCAGTTCTCGTCCCCTGGTACTCGGGTGCAACATTCCAGATGCTTTACTAACACTCTCCCGACTTGGAGAGTCAGTGCCTTTAACCTCCTGTTTGGCCCAGTTTGCAAATTCCGCGGAAGATGAACAGGAATAGGGAGAACCAATGAGAGACTAGCTGGAGGTGTCTGGACGGGAAAATTTAACTCTCATTTCCCACCAGGAAGAGGAATTAACCAAAGGCTCAGCGTGCCATGCCGGAACCAGATTAGGGCCTGAAGCAATCCTGCGGTGTTGCGGCCAGCTCACAAGAAAGTGAGTTGAAGAAAGGAGCTCAGGGGCACTGTAATTCACAAACCTGCAGAGTTATAAATGACAGCTATCATCCAAAAATATACTGAAGTAAGGCTGCCAAGAGGACTGGAAAGCGGGACAGAATTACAGGAAACCGATTTCAGGAGGTAGACTGGAATTGCATTTAAAGCATAGGAAAAGAGGCAGAACGTCGAGAATGATGCACTTGGCCAAAAAGTGCGTATGCGTTTTTTCCTGAATATATTCAGGAAAAAACGCATACGCCATTTTTGGTCAACCAAGCAAGCTTGCAAAGGAAATCTGCACTACAATGAAGTCTCACTTCCCCCCGGTCAAAAGGGCCATCTGAAAAAAGTGTAAAATCCAGAAAGGCAGGACGGGCCATGGAGAACTGGGAGCCTTGTTATGCTGATGGGCGGGATGTAAATTGCCAACAGCCACTCAGGAGAAATGTATGGTGTTTCCTGAAACATCTAAAAAACAAAGCAACAGAGCCTAGGGCACTTCCACTTATGGTCCTATAGCTTAGGGAAATTAAAATCAAAAAGACACAGCCACCCCAAAGTTTGGGACGGCTCTGTTTACAAGAACCTCGTTTTCGGTACAAGTTCAATATCGCAGAAAGTGAAAAATGGATAAAGAAGTTGTGGTACTTACGTACAATGCAATATCACTCAGCAATGAAATCTATGTCATCAGGCCCTTAGCAGCAGAATGAGTGGATTCAGGTATGAAGATTCTAACTGAAATAAGTCACACAGAAAAAGAAACATCATAAGATATCACTAATACACGGAATGTAAACTTGGCTACACAGGAACTGGATTACAAAACAGAACACGGTCTCAAATTTAGAAAAATAACTTATGCTTGCTTAAGGGGAAAGGTGAGTTGGGGTGCTGCATAAAACCAGAGATTGAAATGAGCACAGATAAAGTTCCTTAAGCCAAATATGGAATAGACAAGAGCTACTCCTTGCTCAACGAAATGGCCTCAACACCCCATATTAAACGCCTAAGAATGTACCTGACTAGTAAGTATCTTAAAACCTATGGATTGCTATGTCTCCGAAAGAGAATCAAGCGTGTGTACAGGGGCATAAACGCAGCAGTGATAGGACTGGAGAAGTTTGGTGAGCAAATGAAGACCCTTTGAAATCATATTGCATGGTACCCATTCCACGGGTCTCAACTCTCCAGGTTTAAGGGATTCTTCCTTCAGCTAAAACATGCATGTGGAACCCAGAGTATGATCAACCATGTGATCGGGAGACGTGTTCAAATATGTCTCAGTTTTTGACCACTGGTAGTCAGGTGCAACATTCCAGATGCTTTACTAACACTCTCCCGACTTGGAGAGTCAGTGCCTTTAACCTCCTGTTTGGCCCAGTTTGCAATTTCTGTGGAAGATGAACAGGAATAGGGAGAACCAATGAGAGACTAGCTGGAGGTGTCTGGACGGGCAAATTTAACTCTCATTTCCCACCAGGAAGAGGAATTAACCAAAGGCTCAGCGTGCCTTGCCGGAACCAGATTAGAGCCTGAAACAATCCTGCAGTGTTGCGGCCAGCTCACAAGAAAGCGAGTTGAAGAAAGGAGCTCAGGGGCACTGTAATTCACAAACCTGCAGAGTTATAAATGACAGCTATCGTCCAAAAATATACTGAAGTAAGGCTGCCAAGAGGACTTGAAAGCGGGGAAGAATTGCAGGAAACCGATTTCAGGAGGTAGACTGGAATTGCATTTAAAGCATAGGAAAAGAGGCAGAACCTCCACAATGATGCACTTGGCCAAAAAGGGCGTATGCGTTTTTTCCTGAATATATTCAGGAAAACACGCATACGCCCTTTTTGGCCAACCAAGCAAGCTTGCAAAGGAAATCTGCACTACAATGAAGTCTCACTTCCCCCCGGTCAAAAGGGCCATCTGAAAAAAGTGTAAAATCCAGAAAGGCAGGACAGGCCATGGAGAACTGGGAGCCTTGTTATGCTGATGGGTGGGATGTAAATTGCCAACAGCCACTCGGGAGAAGTGTATGGTGTTTCCTGAAACATCTAAAAAACAAAGCAACAGAGCCTAGGGCACTTCCACTTATGGTCCTATAGCTTAGGGAAATGAAAATCAAAAAGACACAGCCACCCCAAAGTTTGGGACGGCTCTGTTTACAAGAACCTCGTTTACAGTACAAGTTCAATATCGCAGAAAGAGCAAAATGGGTAAAGAAGTTGTGGTACTTACGTACAATGCAATATCACTCAGCAATGAAATCTATGTCATCAGGCCCGTAGTAGCATAATGAGTGTATTTAGGTATGATGATTCTAACTGAAATAAGTCACACAGAAAAAGAAACATCATAAGATATCACTAATACACGGAATGTAAACTTGGCTACACAGGAACTGGATTACAAAACAGAACAGGGTGTCTCTCTATTTAGAAAACCAACTTATGCTTGCTTAAGGGGAAAGGTGAGTTGGGGTGCTGCATAAAACCAGAGATTGAAATGAGCACAGATAAAGTTCCTTAAGCCAAATATGGAATAGACAAGAGCTACTCCTTGTTCAACGAAATGGACTCAACACCCCATATCAAACGCCTAAGAATGTACCTGACTAGTAAGTATCTTAAAACCTATGGATTTCTATGTCTCTGAAAGAGAATCCAGCGTGTGTACAGGGGCATAAAAGCAGCAGTGATAGGATTGGAGAGGTTCGGTGAGCAAATGAAGACCCTTTGAAGTCATATTGCATGGTACCCATTCCACGGGTCTCAACTCTCCAGGTTTAAGGGATTCTTCCTTCAGCTAAAACATGTATGTGGAACCCAGAGTATGATCAACCGTGTGATCGGGAGACGTGTTCCAATATGTCTCAGTTTTCGTCCCCTGGTACTCGGGTGCAACATTCCAGACGCTTTACTAACACTCTCCCGACTTGGAGAGTCAGTGCCTTTAACCTCCTGTTTGGCCCAGTTTGCAATTGCTACAGAAGATTAACAGGAGTATGGAGAACCAATGAGAGACTAGCTGGAGGTGTCTGGACGGGCAAATTTAACTCTCATTTCCCACCAGGAAGAGGAATTAACCAAAGGCTCAATGTGCCGTGCCGGAACCAGATTAGGGCCTGAAGCAATCCTGCGGTGTTGCGGCCAGCTCACAAGAAAGCGAGTTGAAGAAAGGAGCTCAGGGGCACTGTAATTCACAAACCTGCAGAGTTATAAATGACAGCTATCGTCCAAAAATATACTGAAGTAAGGCTGCCAAAAGGACTTGAAAGCGGAGCAGAATTGCAGGAAACTGATTTCAGGAGGTAGACTGGAATTGCATTTAAAGCATAGGAAAAGAGGCAGAACATTGACAATGATGCACTTGGCCAAAAAGGGCCTATGCGTTTTTTCCTGAATATATTCAGGAAAAAACGCATACGCCCTTTTTGGCCAACCAAGCAAGCTTGCAAAGGATATCTGCACTACAATGAAGTCTCACTACCCCCCGGTCAAAATGGACATCTGAAAAAAGTGTAAAATCCAGAAAGGCAGGACGGGCCATGGAGAACTGGGAGCCTTGTTATGCTGATGGGTGGGATGTAAATTGCCAACAGCCACTCGGGAGAAGTGTATGGTGTTTCCTGAAACATCTAAAAAACAAAGCAACAGAGCCTAGGGCACTTCCACTTATGGTCCTATAGCTTAGGGAAATTAAAATCAAAAAGACACAGCCACCCCAAAGTTTGGTACGGCTCTGTTTACAAGAACCTCATTTACGGTACAAGTTCAATATCGCAGAAAGCGAAAAATGGATAAAGAAATTGTGGTACTTACGTACAATGCAATATCACTCAGCAATGAAATCTATGTCATCAGGCCCGTAGCAGCATACTGAGTGGATTCACGTATGATGATTCTAACTGAAATAAGTCACACAGAAAATGAAACATCATAAGATATCACTAATACACGAAATGTAAACTTGTCTACACAGGTACTGAATTACAAAACAGAACAGAGTCTCAAATTTAGAAAACCAACTTATGCTTGCTTAAGGGGAAAGTTGAGTTGGGGTACTGCATAAAACCAGAGATTGAAATGAGCACAGATAAATTTCCTTAAGCCAAATATGTAATAGACAAGAGCTACTCCTTGCTCAACGAAATGGACTCAACACCCCATATTAAACGCCTAAGAATGTACCTGAGTAGTAAGTATCTTAAAACCTATGGATTACTATGTCTCTGAAAGAGAATCAAGCTTGTGTACAGGGGCATATACACAGCAGTGATAGGATTGGAGAGGTTCGGTGAGCAAATGAAGACCCTTTGAAGTCATATTGCATGTTACCCATTCCACGGGTCTCAACTCTCCAGGTTTAAGGGATTCTTCCTTCAGCTAAAACATGCATGTGGAACCCAGAGTATGATCAACCGTGTGATTGGGAGACGTGTTCAAATATGTCTCAGTTTTCGTCCCCTGGTACTCGGGTGCAATATTCCAGATGCTTTACTAACACTCTCCCGACTTGGAGAGTCAGTGCCTTTAACCTCTTGTTTGGCCCAGTTTGCAATTTCTGCGGAAGATGAACAGGAATAGGGAGAACCAATGAGAGACTAGCTGGAGGTGTCTGGACGGGCAAATTTAACTCTCATTTCCCACCAGGAAGAGGAATTAACCAAAGGCTCAGCGTGCCGTGCCGGAACCAGATTAGGGTCTGAAGCAATCGTGCGGTGTTGCGGACAGCTCACAAGAAAGCGAGTTGAAGAAAGGAGCTCAGGGGCACTGTAATTCACAAACCTGCAGAGTTATAAATGACAGCTATCGTCCAAAAATATACTGAAGTAAGGCTGCCAAGAGGACTGGAAAGCGGGACAGAATTACAGGAAACCGATTTCAGGAGGTAGACTGGAATTGCATTTAAAGCATAGGAAAAGAGGCAGAACGTCGAGAATGATGCACTTGGCCAAAAAGTGTGTATTCGTTTTTTCCTGAATATATTCAGGAAAAAACGCATACGCCATTTTTGGTCAACCAAGCAAGCTTGCAAAGGAAATCTGCACTACAATGAAGTCTCACTTCCCCCCGGTCAAAAGGGCCATCTGAAAAAAGTGTAAAATCCAGAAAGGCAGGACGGGCCATGGAGAACTGGGAGCCTTGTTATGCTGATGGGTGGGATGTAAATTGCCAACAGCCACTCAGGAGAAATGTATGGTGTTTCCTGAAACATCTAAAAAACAAAGCAACAGAGCCTAGGGCACTTCCACTTATGGTCCTATAGCTTAGGGAAATTAAAATCAAAAAGACACAGCCACCCCAAAGTTTGGTACGGCTCTGTTTACAAGAACCTCGTTTTCGGTACAAGTTCAATATCGCAGAAAGTGAAAAATGGATAAAGAAGTTGTGGTACTTACGTACAATGCAATATCACTCAGCAATGAAATCTATGTCATCAGGCCCTTAGCAGCAGAATGAGTGGATTCAGGTATGAAGATTCTAACTGAAATAAGTCACACAGAAAAAGAAACATCATAAGATATCACTAATACACGGAATGTAAACTTGGCTACACAGGAACTGGATTACAAAACAGAACACGGTCTCAAATTTAGAAAAATAACTTATGCTTGCTTAAGGGGAAAGGTGAGTTGGGGTGCTGCATAAAACCAGAGATTGAAATGAGCACAGATAAAGTTCCTTAAGCCAAATATGGAATAGACAAGAGCTACTCCTTGCTCAACGAAATGGCCTCAACACCCCATATTAAACGCCTAAGAATGTACCTGACTAGTAAGTATCTTAAAACCTATGGATTGCTATGTCTCCGAAAGAGAATCAAGCGTGTGTACAGGGGCATAAACGCAGCAGTGATAGGACTGGAGAAGTTTGGTGAGCAAATGAAGACCCTTTGAAATCATATTGCATGGTACCCATTCCACGGGTCTCAACTCTCCAGGTTTAAGGGATTCTTCCTTCAGCTAAAACATGCATGTGGAACCCAGAGTATGATCAACCATGTGATCGGGAGACGTGTTCAAATATGTCTCAGTTTTTGACCACTGGTAGTCGGGTGCAACATTCCAGATGCTTTACTAACACTCTCCCGACTTGGAGAGTCAGTGTCTTTAACCTCCTGTTTGGCCCAGTTTGCAATTTCTGTGGAAGATGAACAGGAATAGGGAGAACCAATGAGAGACTAGCTGGAGGTGTCTGGACGGGCAAATTTAACTCTCATTTCCCACCAGGAAGAGGAATTAACCAAAGGCTCAGCGTGCCGTGCCGGAACCAGATTAGAGCCTGAAACAATCCTGCGGTATTGCGGCCAGCTCACAAGAAAGCGAGTTGAAGAAAGGAGCTCAGGGGCACTGTAATTCACAAACCTGCAGAGTTATAAATGACAGCTATCGTCCAAAAATATACTGAAGTAAGGCTGCCAAGAGGACTTGAAAGCGGGGCAGAATTGCAAGAAACCGATTTCAGGAGGTAGACTGGAATTGCATTGAAAGCATAGGAAAAGAGGCAGAATGTCGACAATGATGCACTTGGCCAAAAAGGGCGTATGCGTTTTTTCCTGAATATATTCAGGAAAAAACGCATACGCCCTTTTTGGCCAACCAAGCAAGCTTGCAAAGGAAATCTGCACTACAATGAAGTCTCACTTCCCCCCGGTCAAAAGGGCCATCTGAAAAAAGTGTAAAATCCAGAAAGGCAGGACAGGCCATGGAGAACTGGGAGCCTTGTTATGCTGATGGGTGGGATGTAAATTGCCAACAGCCACTCGGGAGAAGTGTATGGTGTTTCCTGAAACATCTAAAAAACAAAGCAACAGAGCCTAGGGCACTTCCACTTATGGTCCTATAGCTTAGGGAAATGAAAATCAAAAAGACACAGCCACCCCAAAGTTTGGGACGGCTCTGTTTACAAGAACCTCGTTTACAGTACAAGTTCAATATCGCAGAAAGAGCAAAATGGGTAAAGAAGTTGTGGTACTTACGTACAATTGCAATATGACTCAGCAATGAAATCTATGTCAATAGGCCCGTAGCAGCATAATGAGTGGATTCAGGTATGATGATTCTAACTTAAATAAGTCACACAGAAAAGGAAACATCATAAGATATCACTAATACACGGAATGTAAACTTGGCTACACAGGAACTGGATTACAAAACAGAACAGGGTCTCAAATGTAGAAAACCAACTTATGCTTGCTTAAGGGGAAAGGTGAGTTGGGGTGCTGCATAAAACCAGAGATTGAAATGAGCACAGATAAAGTTCCTTGAGCCAAATATGGAATAGACAAGAGCTACTCCTTGCTCAACGAAATGGTCTCAACACCCCATATTAAACGCCTAAGAATATACCTGACTAGTAACTATCTTAAAACCTATGGATTGCTATGTCTCTGAAAGAGAATCAAGCGTGTGTACAGGGGCATAAACGCAGCAGTGATAGGATTGGAGAGTTTCGGTGAGCAAATGAAAACCCTTTGAAGTCATATTGCATGGTACTCATTCCACGGGTCTCAACTCTCCAGGTTTAAGGGATTCTTCCTTCAGCTCAAACATGCATGTGGAACCCACAGTATGATTAACCATGTGATCAGGAGACGTGTTCTAATATGTCTCAGTTTTCAACCCCTGGTACCTGGGTGCAACATTCCAGACGCTTTAGTAACACTCTCCCGACTTGGAGAGTCAGTGCCTTTAACCTCCTGTTTGGCCCAGTTTGCAATTTCTGAGCAAGATGAACAGGAATAGGGAGGACCAATGAGAGACTAGCTGGAGGTGTCTGGACGGGCAATTTTAACTCTCATTTCCCACCAGGAAGAGGAATTAACCAAAGGCTCAGCGTGCCGTGCCGGAACCAGATTAGGGCATGAAGCAATCCTGCGGTGTTGCGGCCAGCTCACAAGAAAGCGAGTTGAAGAAAGGAGCTCAGGGGCAGTGTAATTCACAAACCTGCAGAGTTATTAATGACAGCTATCCTCCAAAAACATACTGAAGTAAGGCTGCCAAGAGGACTTGAAAGCGGGGCAGAATTGCAGGAAACCGATTTCAGGAGGTAGACTGGAATTGCATTGAAAGCATAGGAAAAGAGGCAGAACGTCCACAATGATGCCCTTGGCCATAAAGGGCATATGCGTTTTTTCCTGAATATATTCAGGAAAAAACGCATACGCCCTTTTTGGCCAACCAAGCAAGCTTGCAAAGGAAATCTGCACTACAATGAAGTCTCACTTCCCCCCGGTCAAAAGGGCCATCTGAAAAAAGTGTAAAATCCAGAAAGGCAGGAGAGGCCATGGAGAACTGGGAGCCTTGTTATGCTGATGGGCGGGATGTAAATTGCAAACAGCCACTGGGGAGAAGTGTATGGTGTTTCCTGAAACATCTAAAAAACAAAGGAACAGAGCCTAGGGCACTTCTACTTATGGTCCTATAGCTTAGGGAAATTAAAATCAAAAAGACACAGCCACCCCAAAGTTTGGGACGGCTCTGTTTACAAGAACCTCGTTTACGGTACAAGTTCAATATCGCAGAAAGTGAAAAATGGATAAAGAAGTTGTGGTACTTACGTACAATGCAATATCACTCAGCAATGAAATCTATGTCATCAGGCCCATAGCAGCATAATGAGTGGATTCAGGTATGATGATTCTAACTGAAATAAGTCACACAGAAAAAGAAACATCATAAGATATCACTAATACACGGAATGTAAACTTGGCTACACAGGAACTGGATTACAAAACAGAACAGGGTCTCAAATGTAGAAAACCAACTTATGCTTGCTTAAGGGGAAAGGTGATTTGGGGTGCTGCATGAAACCAGAGACTGAAATGAGCACAGATAAAGTTCCTTAAGCCAAATATGGAATAGACAAGAGCTACTCCTTGCTCAACGAAATGGACTCAACACCCCATATTAAACGCCTAAGAATGTACCTGACTAGAAAGTATCTGAAAACCTATGGATTGCTATGTCTCCGAAAGAGAATCAAGCGTGTGTACAGGGGCATAAATGCAGCAGTGATAGGATTGGAGAGGTTCGGTGAGCAAATGAAGACCGTTTGAAGTCATATTGCATGGTTCCCATTCCACGGGTCTCAACTCTCCAGGTTTAAGGGATTCTTCCTTCAGCTAAAACATGCATGTGGAACCCAGAGTATGATCAACCATGTGATCGGGAGACGTGTTCAAATATGTCTCACTTTTCATCTCCTGGTACTCAGGTGCAACATTCCAGATGCTTTACTAACACTCTCCCGACTTGGAGAGTCAGTGCCTTTAACCTCCTGTTTGGCCCAGTTTGCAATTTCTGCGGAAGATGAACAGGAATAGGGAGAACCAATGAGAGACTAGCTGGAGGTGTCTGGACGGGCAAATTTAACTCTCATTTCCCACCAGGAAGAGGAATTAACCAAAGGCTCAGCGTGCCGTGACAGAACCAGATTAGGGCCTGAAGCAATCCTGCGGTGTTGCGGCCAGCTCACAAGAAAGCGAGTTGAAGAAAGGAGCTCAGGGGCACTGTAATTCACAAACCTGCAGAGTTATAAATGACAGCTATCGTCCAAAAATATACTGAAGTAAGGCTGCCAAGAGGACTTGAAAGGGGGGCAGAATTGCACGAAACCGATTTCAGGAGGTAGACTGGAATTGCATTTAATGCATAGGAAAAGAGGCAGAATGTCGACAATGATGCACTTGGCCATAAAGGGCGTATGCGTTTTTTCCTGAATATATTCAGGAAAAAACGCATACGCCCTTTTTGGCCAACCAAGCAAGCTTGCAAAGGAAATCTGCACTACAATGAAGTCTTTCTTCACCCCAGTCAAAAGGGCCATCTGAAAAAAGTGTAAAATCCAGAAAGGCAGGACAGGCCATGGAGAACTGGGAGCCTTGTTATGCTGATGGGCGGGATGTAAATTGCCAACAGCCACTCGGGAGAAGTGTATGGTGTTTCCTGAAACATCTAAAAAACAACGCAACAGAGCCTAGGGCACTTCCACTTATGGTCCTATAGCTTAGGGAAATTAAAATCAAAAAGACACAGCCACCCCAATGTTTGGGACAGCTCTGTTTACAAGAACATCGTTTACGGTACAAGTTCAATATCGCAGAAAGTGAAAAATGGATAAAGAAGTTGTGGTACTTATGTACAATGCAATATCACTCAGAAATGAAATCTATGTCATCAGGCCCGTAGCAGAATAATGAGTGTATTCAGGTATGATAATTCTAACTGAAATAAGTCACACAGAAAAAGAAACATCATAAGATATCACTAATACAAGGAATGTAAACTTGGCTACACAGGAAGTGGATTACAAAACAGAACAGGGTCTCAATTTAGAAAACCAACTTATGCTTGCTTAAGGGGAAACGTGAGTTGGGGTGCTGCATAAAACCAGAGATTGAAATGAGCACAGATAAAGTTCCTTAAGCCAAATATGTAATAGACAAGAGCTACTACTTGCTCAATGAAATGGACTCAACACCCCATATCAAACGCCTAAGAATGTACCTGAATAGTAAGTATCTTAAAACCTATGGATTTCTATGTCTCTGAAAGAGAATCAAGCATGCGTACAGGGGCATAAAAGCAGCAGTGATAGGATTGGAGAGGTTCGGTGAGCAAATGAAGACCGTTTGAAGTCATATTGCATGGTTCCCATTCCACGGGTCTCAACTCTCCAGGTTTAAGGGATTCTTCCTTCAGCTAAAACATGCATGTGGAACCCAGAGTATGATCAACCATGTGATCGGGAGACGTGTTCAAATATGTCTCACTTTTCATCTCCTGGTACTCAGGTGCAACATTCCAGATGCTTTACTAACACTCTCCCGACTTGGAGAGTCAGTGCCTTTAACCTCCTGTTTGGCCCAGTTTGCAATTTCTGCGGAAGATGAACAGGAATAGGGAGAACCAATGAGAGACTAGCTGGAGGTGTCTGGACGGGCAAATTTAACTCTCATTTCCCACCAGGAAGAGGAATTAACCAAAGGCTCAGCATGCCGTGCCGGAACCAGATTAGGGCCTGAAGCAATCCTGCGGTGTTGCGGCCAGCTCACAAGAAAGCGAGTTGAAGAAAGGAGCTCAGGGGCACTGTAATTCACAAACCTGCAGAGTTATAAATGACAGCTATCGTCCAAAAATATACTGAAGTAAGGCTGCCAAGAGGACTTGAAAGCGGGGAAGAATTGCAGGAAACCGATTTCAGGAGGTAGACTGGAATTGCATTGAAAGCATAGGAAAAGAGGCAGAACGTCCACAATGATGCACTTGGCCAAAAAGGGCGTATGCGTTTTTTCCTGAATATATTCAGGAAAAAACGCATACGCCCTTTTTGGCCAACCAAGCAAGCTTGCAAAGGAAATCTGCACGACAATGAAGTCTCACTTCCCCCCTGTCAAAAGGACCATCTGAAGAAAGTGTAAAATCCAGAAAGGCAGGACAGGCCATGGAGAACTGGGAGCCTTGTTATGCTGATGGGCGGGATGTAAATTGCCAACAGCCACTCGGGAGAAGTGTATGGTGTTTCCTGAAACATCTAAAAAACAAAGCAACAGAGCCTAGGGCACATCCACTTATGGTCCTATAGCTTAGGGAAATGAAAATCAAAAAGACACAGCCACCCCAAAGTTTGGGACGGCTCTGTTTACAAGAACCTCGTTTACGGTACAAGTTCAATATCGCAGAAAGAGCAAAATGGGTAAAGAAGTTGTGGTACTTACGTACAATGCAATATCACTCAGCAATGAAATCTATGTCATCAGGCCCGTAGTAGCATAATGAGTGTATTCAGGTATGATGATTCTAACTGAATAAGTCACACAGAAAAAGAAACATCATAAGATATCACTAATACACGGAATGTAAACTTGGCTACACAGGAACTGGATTACAAAACAGAACAGGGTGTCTCTCTATTTAGAAAACCAACTTATGCTTGCTTAAGGGGAAAGGTGAGTTGGGGTGCTGCATAAAACCAGAGATTGAAATGAGCACAGATAAAGTTCCTTAAGCCAAATATGGAATAGACAAGAGCTACTCCTTGTTCAACGAAATGGACTCAACACCCCATATCAAACGCCTAAGAATGTACCTGACTAGTAAGTATCTTAAAACCTATGGATTTCTATGTCTCTGAAAGAGAATCCAGCGTGTGTACAGGGGCATAAAAGCAGCAGTGATAGGATTGGAGAGTTTCGGTGAGCAAATGAAGACCCTTTGAAGTCATATTGCATGGTACCCATTCCACGGGTCTCAACTCTCCAGGTTTAAGGGATTCTTCCTTCAGCTAAAACATGCATGTGGAACCCAGAGTATGATCAACCGTGTGATCGGGAGACGTGTTCCAATATGTCTCAGTTCTCGTCCCCTGGTACTCGGGTGCAACATTCCAGACGCTTAACTAACACTCTCCCGACTTGGAGAGTCAGTGCCTTTAACCTCCTGTTTGGCCCAGTTTGCAATTGCTACAGAAGATGAACAGGAGTACGGAGAACAAATGAGAGACTAGCTGGAGGTGTCTGGACGGGCAAATTTAACTCTCATTTCCCACCAGGAAGAGGAATTAACCAAAGGCTCAATGTGCCGTGCCGGAACCAGATTAGGGCCTGAAGCAATCCTGCGGTGTTGCGGCCAGCTTACAAGAAAGCGAGTTGAAGAAAGGAGCTCAGGGGCACTGTAATTCACAAACCTGCAGAGTTATAAATGACAGCTATCGTCCAAAAATATACTGAAGTAAGGCTGCCAAAAGGACTTGAAAGCGGAGCAGAATTGCAGGAAACTGATTTCAGGAGGTAGACTGGAATTGCATTTAAAGCATAGGAAAAGAGGCAGAACGTTGACAATGATGCACTTGGCCAAACAGGGCCTATGCGTTTTTTCCTGAATATATTCAGGAAAAAACGCATACGCCCTTTTTGGGCAACCAAGCAAGCTTGCAAAGGATATCTGCACTACAATGAAGTCTCACTTCCCCCCGGTCAAAATGGCCATCTGAAAAAAGTGTAAAATCCAGAAAGGCAGGACGGGCCATGGAGAACTGGGAGCCTTGTTATGCTGATGGGTGGGATGTAAATTGCCAACAGCCACTCGGGAGAATTGTATGGTGTTTCCTGAAACATCTAAAAAACAAAGCAACAGAGCCTAGGGCACTTCCACTTATGGTCCTATAGCTTAGGGAAATTAAAATCAAAAAGAGACAGCCACCCCAAAGTTTGGTACGGCTCTGTTTACAAGAACCTCATTTACGGTACAAGTTCAATATCGCAGAAAGCGAAAAATGGATAAAGAAATTGTGGTACTTACGTACAATGCAATATCACTCAGCAATGAAATCTATGTCATCAGGCCCGTAGCAGCATACTGAGTGGATTCACGTATGATGATTCTAACTGAAATAAGTCACACAGAAAATGAAGCATCATAAGATATCACTAATACACGAAATGTAAACTTGTCTACACAGGTACTGAATTACAAAACAGAACAGTGTCTCACATTTAGAAAACCAACTTATGCTTGCTTAAGGGGAAAGTTGAGTTGGGGTACTGCATAAAACCAGAGATTGAAATGAGCACAGATAAATTTCCTTAAGCCAAATATGTAATAGACAAGAGCTACTCCTTGCTTAACGAAATGGACTCAACACCCCATATTAAACGCCTAAGAATGTACCTGAGTAGTAAGTATCTTAAAACCTATGGATTACTATGTCTCTGAAAGAGAATCAAGCGTGTGTACAGGGGCATATACGCAGCAGTGATAGGATTGGAGAGGTTCGGTGAGCAAATGAAGACCCTTTGAAGTCATATTGCATGGTACCCATTCCACGGGTCTCAACTCTCCAGGTTTAAGGGATTCTTCCTTCAGCTAAAACATGCATGTGGAACCCAGAGTATGATCAACCGTGTGATTGGGAGACGTGTTCAAATATGTCTCAGTTTTCATCCCCTGGTACTCGGGTGCAATATTCCAGATGCTTTACTAACACTCTCCCGACTTGGAGAGTCAGTGCCTTTAACCTCTTGTTTGGCCCAGTTTGCAATTACTGCGGAAGATGAACAGGAATAGGGAGAACCAATGAGAGACTAGCTGGAGGTGTCTGGACGGGCAAATTTAACTCTCATTTCCCACCAGGAAGAGGAATTAACCAAAGGCTCAGCGTGCCGTGCCGGAACCAGATTAGGGTCTGAAGCAATCGTGCGGTGTTGCGGACAGCTCACAAGAAAGCGAGTTGAAGAAAGGAGCTCAGGGGCACTGTAATTCACAAACCTGCAGAGTTATAAATGACAGCTATCGTCCAAAAATATACTGAAGTAAGGCTGCCAAGAGGACTTGAAAGCGGGGCAGAATTGCAGGAAACCGATTTCAGGAGGTAGACTGGAATTGCATTGAAAGCATAGGAAAAGAGGCAGAACGTCGACAATGATGCACTTGGCCAAAAAGGGCGTATGCGTTTTTTCCTGAATATATTCAGGAAAAAACGCATACGCCCTTTTTGGCCAACCAAGCAAGCTTGCAAAGGAAATCTGCACTACAATGAAGTCTCACTTCCCCCCGGTCAAAAGGGCCATCTGAAAAAAGTGTAAAATCCAGAAAGGCAGGACAGGCCATGGAGAACTGGGAGCCTTGTTATGCTGATGGGTGGGATGTAAATTGCCAACAGCCACTCGGGAGAAGTGTATGGTGTTTCCTGAAACATCTAAAAAACAAAGCAACAGAGCCTAGGGCACTTCCACTTATGGTCCTATAGCTTAGGGAAATTAAAATCAAAAAGACACAGCCACCCCAAAGTTTGGGACGGCTCAGATTACAAGAACCTCCTTTACAGTACAAGTTCAATATCGCAGAAAGTGAAAAATGGATAAAGATGTTGTGGTACTTACGTACAATGCAATATCACTCAGCAATGAAATCTATGTCATCAGGCCCGTAGCAGCATAATGAGTGGACTCAGGTATGAACATTCTAACTGAAATAAGTCACACAGAAAAAGAAACATCATAAGATATCTCTAATACATGGAATGTAAACTTGGCTACACAGGAACTGGATTACAAAACAGAACAGGTTCTCAAATTTAGAAAACCAACTTATGCTTGCTTAAGGGGAAAGGTGAGTTGGGGTGCTGCATAAAACCAGAGATTGAAATGAGCACAGATAAAGTTCCTTAAGCCAAATATGGAATAGACAAGAGCTACTCCTTGCTCAACGAAATGGACTCAACACCCCATATTAAACGCATAAGAATGTACCTGACAAGTAAGTATCTTAAAACCTATGGATTGCTATGTCTCCGAAAGAGAATCAAGCGTGTGTACAGGGGCAAAAAGGCTGCAGTGATAGGATTGGAGAGGTTCGGTGAGCAAATGAAGACCCTTTGAAGTCATATTGCATGGTACCCATTCCACGGGTCTCAACTCTCCAGGTTTAAGGGATTCTTCCTTCAGCTAAAACATGCATGTGGAACCCACAGTATGATCAACTGTGTGATCGGGAGACGTGTTCAAATATATCTCAGTTTTCGTCCCCTGGTAATCGGGTGCAACATTCCAGACGCTTAACTAACACTCTCCTGACTTGGAGAGTCAGTGCCTTTAACCTCCTGTTTGGCCCAGTTTGCAATTTCTGCGGAAGATGAACAGGAATAGGGAGAACCAATGAGAGACTAGCTGGAGGTGTCTGGACGGGCAAATTTAACTCTCATTTCCCACCAGGAAGAGGAATTAACCAAAGCATCAGCGTGCCGTGCCGCAACTAGATTACGGCCTGAAGCAATCCTGCGGTGTTGCGGCCATCTCACAAGAAATCGAGTTGAAGAAAGGAGCTCAGGGGCACTGTAATTCACAAACCTGCAGAGTTATAAATGACAGCTGTCGTCCAAAAATATACTGAAGTAAGGCTGCCAAGAGGACTTGAAAGTGGGGCAGAATTGCAGGAAACCGATTTCAGGAGGTAGACTGGAATTGCATTTAAAGCATAGGAAAAGAGGCAGAACGTGGACAATGATGCACTTGGCCAAAAAGGGCGTATGCGTTTTTTCCTGAATATATTCAGGAAAAAACGCATACGCACTTTTTGGCCAACCAAGCAAGCTTGCAAAGGAAATCTGCACTACAATGAAGTCTCACTTCCCCCCTGGTCAAAAGGGCCATCTGAAAAAAGTGTAAAATCCAGAAAGGCAGGACAGGCCATGGAGAACTGGGAGCCTTGTTATGCTGATGGGCGGGATGTAAATTGCCAACAGCCACTCGGGAGAAGTGTATGGTGTTTCCTGAAACATTTAAAAAACAAAGCAACAGAGCCTAGGGCACTTCCACTTATGGTCCTATAGCTTAGGGAAATTGAAATCAAAAAGACACAGCCACGCCAAAGTTTGGGATGGCTCTGTTTACAAGAACCTCGTTTACGGTACAAGTTCAATATCGCAGAAAGTGAAAAATGGATAAAGAAGTTGTGGTACTTACGTACAATGCAATATCACTCAGCAATGAAATCTATGTCATCAGGCCCGTAGCAGCATAATGAGTGGACTCAGGAATGAACATTCTAACTAAGTCACACAGAAAAAGACACATCATAAGATATCACTAATACACGGAATGTAAACTTGGCTACACAGGAACTGGATTACAAAACAGAACAGGGTCTCAAATTTAGAAAACCAACATGCTTGCTTAAGGGGAAAGGTGAGTTGGGGTGCTGCATAAAACCAGAGATTGAAATGAGCACAGATAAAGTTCCTTAAGCCAAATATGGAATAGACAAGAGCTACTCCTTGCTCAACGAAATGGACTCAACACGCCATATTAAACGCCTAAGAATGTACCTGACTAGTAAGTTTGTTAAAACTTATGGATTGCTATGTCTCCGAAAGAGAATCCAGCCTGTGTACAGGGGCATAAACGCAGCAGTGATAGGATTGGAGAGGTTCGGTGAGCAAATGAAGACCCTTTGAGGTCATATTGCATGGTACCCATTCCACGGGTCTCAACTCTCCAGGTTTAAGGGATTCTTCCTTCAGCTAAAACATGCATGTGGAACCCAGAGTATGATCAACCATGTGATCGGGAGACGTGTTCAAATATGTCTCATTTTTCGTCCCCTGGTACTCGGGTGCAACATTCCAGACGCTTTACTAACACTCTCCCGACTTGGAGCGTCAGTGCCTTTAACCTCCTGTTTGGCCCAGTTTGCAATTACTGCGGAATATTTCCAGGAATAGGGAGAACCAATGAGAGACTAGCTGGAGGTGTCTGGATGGGCAAATTTAACTCTCATTTCCCACCAGGAAGAGGAATTAACCAAAGGCTCAGCGTGCCTTGCCAGAACCAGATTAGGGCCTGAAGCAATCCTGCGGTGTTGCGGCCAGCTCACAAAAAAGCGAGTTGAAGAAAGGAGCTCAGGGGCACTGTAATTCACAAACCTGCATAGTTATAAATGACAGCTATCGTCCAAAAATATACTGAAGTAAGGCTGCCAGGAGGACTTGAAAGCGGGGCAGAATTGCAGGAAACCGATTTCAGGAGGTAGATTGGAATTGCATTTAAAGCATAGGAAAAGAGGCAGAACGTCGACAATGATGCACTTGGCCAAAAAGTGCGTATGCGATTTTTCCTGAATATATTCAGGAAAACACGCATACGCCCTTTTTGGTCAACCAAGCAATTTTGCAAAGGAAATCTGCATTACAATGAAGTCTCACTTCCCCCCGGTCAAAAGGGCCATCTGAAAAAAGTGTAAACTCCAGAAAGGCAGGACAGGCCATGGAGAACTGGGAGCCTTGTTATGCTGATGGGGGGGATGTAATTTGCCAACAGCCACTCGTGAGAAGTGTATGGTGTTTCCTGAAACATCTAAAAAACAAAGCAACAGAGCCTAGGGCACTTCCACTTATGGTCCTATAGCTTAGGGAAATTAAAATAAAAAAGACACAGCCACCCCAAAGTTTGGGACGGCTCAGATTACAAGAACCTCCTTAACAGTACAAGTTCAATATCGCAGAAAGTGAAAAATGGATAAAGAAGTCGTGGTACTTACGTACAATGCAATATCACTCAGCAATGAAATCTATGTCATCAGGCCCGTAGCAGCATAATGAGTGGACTCAGGTATGAACATTCTAACTGAAATAAGTCACACAGAAAAAGAAACATCATAAGATATCACTAATACACGGAATGTAAACTTGGCTACACAGGAACTGGATTACAAAACAGAACAGGTTCTCAAATTTAGAAAACCAACTTATGATTGCTTAAGGGGAAAGGTGAGTTGGGGTGCTGCATAAAACCAGAGATTGAAATGAGCACAGATAAAGTTCCTTAAGCCAAATATGGAATAGACAAGAGCTCCTCCTTGCTCAACGAAATGGACTCAACACCCTATATTAAACGCCTAAGAATGTACCCGACTAGTAAGTATCTTAAAACCTATGGATTGCTATGTCTCTGAAAGAGAATCCAGCCTGTGTACAGGGGCACAAACGCAGCAGTGATAGCATTGGAGAGGTTCGGTGAGCAAATGAAGACCCTTTGAAGTCATATTGCATGGTACCCATTCCACGGGTCTCAACTCTCCAGGTTTAAGGGATTCTTCCTTCAGCTAAAACATGCATGTGGAAACCAGAGTATGATCAACCGTGTGATCGGGAGACCTGTTCCAATATGTCTCAGTTTTCGTCCCCTGGTACTCGGGTGCAACATTCCAGACGCTTTACTAACACTCTCCCGACTTGGAGAGTCAGTGCCTTTAACCTCCTGTTTGGCCCAGTTTGCAATTACTGCGGAATATTTCCAGGAATAGGGAGAACCAATGAGAGACTAGCTGGAGGTGTCTGGATGGGCAAATTTAACTCTCATTTCCCACCAGGAAGAGGAATTAACCAAAGGCTCAGCGTGCCTTGCCGGAACCAGATTAGGGCCTGAAGCAATCCTGCGGTGTTGCGGCCAGCTCACAAGAAAGCGTGTTGAAGAAAGGAGCTCAGGGGCACTGAAATTCACAAACCTGCAGAGTTATAAATGACAGCTATCGTCCAAAAATATACTGAAGTAAGGCTGCCAAGAGGACTTGAAAGCGGGGAAGAATTGCAGGAAACCGATTTCAGGAGGTAGACTGGAATTGCATTTAAAGCATAGGAAAAGAGGCAGAACCTCCACAATGATGCACTTGGCCAAAAAGGGCGTATGCGTTTTTTCCTGAATATATTCAGGAAAACACGCATACGCCCTTTTTGGCCAACCAAGCAAGCTTGCAAAGGAAATCTGCACTACAATGAAGTCTCACTTCCCCCCAGTCAAAAGGGCCATCTGAAAAAAGTGTAAAATCCAGAAAGGCAGGACAGGCCATGGAGAACTGGGAGCCTTGTTATGCTGATGGGTGGGATGTAAATTGCCAACAGCCACTCGGGAGAAATGTATGGTGTTTCCTGAAACATCTAAAAAACAAAGCAACAGAGCCTAGGGCACATCCACTTATGGTCCTATAGCTTAGGGAAATGAAAATCAAAAAGACACAGCCACCCCAAAGTTTGGGACGGCTCTGTTTACAAGAACCTCGTTTACAGTACAAGTTCAATATCGCAGAAAGAGCAAAATGGGTAAAGAAGTTGTGGTACTTACGTACAATGCAATATCACTCAGCAATGAAATCTATGTCATCAGGCCCGTAGTAGCATAATGAGTGTATTCAGGTATGATGATTCTAACTGAAATAAGTCACACAGAAAAAGAAACATCATAAGATATCACTAATACACGGAATGTAAACTTGGCTGCACAGGAACTGGATTACAAAACAGAACAGGGTGTCTCTCTATTTAGAAAACCAACTTATGCTTGCTTAAGGGGAAAGGTGAGTTGGGGTGCTGCATAAAACCAGAGATTGAAATGAGCACAGATAAAGTTCCTTAAGCCAAATATGGAATAGACAAGAGCTACTCCTTGTTCAACGAAATGGACTCAACACCCCATATCAAACGCCTAAGAATGTACCTGACTAGTAAGTATCTTAAAACCTATGGATTTCTATGTCTCTGAAAGAGAATCCAGCGTGTGTACAGGGGCATAAAAGCAGCAGTGATAGGATTGGAGAGGTTCGGTGAGCAAATGAAGACCCTTTGAAGTCATATTGCATGGTACCCATTCCACGGGTCTCAACTCTCCAGGTTTAAGGGATTCTTCCTTCAGCTAAAACATGTATGTGGAACCCAGAGTATGATCAACCGTGTGATCGGGAGACGTGTTCCAATATGTCTCAGTTCTCGTCCCCTGGTACTCGGGTGCAACATTCCAGACGCTTTACTAACACTCTCCCGACTTGGAGAGTCAGTGCCTTTAACCTCCTGTTTGGCCCAGTTTGCAATTGCTACAGAAGATTAACAGGAGTATGGAGAACCAATGAGAGACTAGATGGAGGTGTCTGGACGGGCAAATTTAACTCTCATTTCCCACCAGGAAGAGGAATTAACCAAAGGCTCAATGTGCCGTGCCGGAACCAGATTAGGGCCTGAAGCAATCCTGCGGTGTTGCGGCCAGCTCACAAGAAAGCGAGTTGAAGAAAGGAGCTCAGGGGCACTGTAATTCACAAACCTGCAGAGTTATAAATGACAGCTATCGTCCAAAAATATACTGAAGTAAGGCTGCCAAAAGGACTTGAAAGCGGAGCAGAATTGCAGGAAACTGATTTCAGGAGGTAGACTGGAATTGCATTTAAAGCATAGGAAAAGAGGCAGAACGTTGACAATGATGCACTTGGCCAAAAAGGGCCTATGCGTTTTTTCCTGAATATATTCAGGAAAAAACGCATACGCCCTTTTTGGCCAACCAAGCAAGCTTGCAAAGGATATCTGCACTACAATGAAGTCTCACTTCCCCCCGGTCAAAATGGCCATCTGAAAAAAGTGTAAAATCCAGAAAGGCAGGACGGGCCATGGAGAACTGGGAGCCTTGTTATGCTGATGGGTGAGATGTAAATTGCCAACAGCCACTCCGGAGAAGTGTATGGTGTTTCCTGAAACATCTAAAAAACAAAGCAACAGAGCCTAGGGCACTTCCACTTATGGTCCTATAGCTTAGGGAAATTAAAATCAAAAAGAGACAGCCACCCCAAAGTTTGGTACGGCTCTGTTTACAAGAACCTCATTTACGGTACAAGTTCAATATCGCAGAAAGCGAAAAATGGATAAAGAAATTGTGGTACTTACGTACAATGCAATATCACTCAGCAATGAAATCTATGTCATCAGGCCCATAGCAGCATACTGAGTGGATTCACGTATGATGATTCTAACTGAAATAAGTCACACAGAAAATGAAACATCATAAGATATCACTAATACACGAAATGTAAACTTGTCTACACAGGTACTGAATTACAAAACAGAACAGTGTCTCACATTTAGAAAACCAACTTATGCTTGCTTAAGGGGAAAGTTGAGTTGGGGTACTGCATAAAACCAGAGATTGAAATGAGCACAGATAAATTTCCTTAAGCCAAATATGTAATAGACAAGAGCTACTCCTTGCTCAACGAAATGGACTCAACACCCCATATTAAACGCCTAAGAATGTACCTGAGTAGTAAGTATCTTAAAACCTATGGATTACTATGTCTCTGAAAGAGAATCAAGCGTGTGTACAGGGGCATATATGCAGCAGTGATAGGATTGGAGAGGTTCGGTGAGCAAATGAAGACCCTTTGAAGTCATATTGCATGTTACCCATTCCACGGGTCTCAACTCTCCAGGTTTAAGGGATTCTTCCTTCAGCTAAAACATGCATGTGGAACCCAGAGTATGATCAACCGTGTGATTGGGAGACGTGTTCAAATATGTCTCAGTTTTCATCCCCTGGTACTCGGGTGCAATATTCCAGATGCTTTACTAACACTCTCCCGACTTGGAGAGTCAGTGCCTTTAACCTCTTGTTTGGCCCAGTTTGCAATTTCTGCGGAAGATGAACAGGAATAGGGAGAACCAATGAGAGACTAGCTGGAGGTGTCTGGACGGGCAAATTTAACTCTCATTTCCCACCAGGAAGAGGAATTAACCAAAGGCTCAGCGTGCCGTGCCGGAACCAGATTAGGGTCTGAAGCAATCGTGCGGTGTTGCGGACAGCTCACAAGAAAGCGAGTTGAAGAAAGGAGCTCAGGGGCACTGTAATTCACAAACCTGCAGAGTTATAAATGACAGCTATCGTCCAAAAATATACTGAAGTAAGGCTGCCAAGAGGACTTGAAAGCGGGACAGAATTACAGGAAACCGATTTCAGGAGGTAGACTGGAATTGCATTTAAAGCATAGGAAAAGAGGCAGAACGTCGAGAATGATGCACTTGGCCAAAAAGGGCGTATGCGTTTTTTCCTGAATATATTCAGGAAAAAACGCATACGCCATTTTTGGTCAACCAAGCAAGCTTGCAAAGGAAATCTGCACTACAATGAAGTCTCACTTCCCCCCGGTCAAAAGGGCCATCTGAAAAAAGTGTAAAATCCAGAAAGGCAGGACGGGCCATGGAGAACTGGGAGCCTTGTTATGCTGATGGGCGGGATGTAAATTGCCAACAGCCACTCAGGAGAAATGTATGGTGTTTCCTGAAACATCTAAAAAACAAAGCAACAGAGCCTAGGGCACTTCCACTTATGGTCCTATATCTTAGGGAAATTAAAATCAAAAAGACACAGCCACCCCAAAGTTTGGTACGGCTCTGTTTACAAGAACCTCGTTTTCGGTACAAGTTCAATATCGCAGAAAGTGAAAAATGGATAAAGAAGTTGTGGTACTTACGTACAATGCAATATCACTCAGCAATGAAATCTATGTCATCAGGCCCTTAGCAGCAGAATGAGTGGATTCAGGTATGAAGATTCTAACTGAAATAAGTCACACAGAAAAAGAAACATCATAAGATATCACTAATACACGGAATGTAAACTTGGCTACACAGGAACTGGATTACAAAACAGAACAGGGTCTCAAATTTAGAAAAATAACTTATGCTTGCTTAAGGGGAAAGGTGAGTTGGGGTGCTGCATAAAACCAGAGATTGAAATGAGCACAGATAAAGTTCCTTAAGCCAAATATGGAATAGACAAGAGCTACTCCTTGCTCAACGAAATGGACTCAACACCCCATATTAAACGCCTAAGAATGTACCTGACTAGAAAGTATCTTAAAACCTATGGATTGCTATGTCTCCGAAAGAGGATCAAGCGTGTGTACAGGGGCATAAACGCAGCAGTGATAGGACTGGAGAAGTTTGGTGAGCAAATGAAGACCCTTTGAAGTCATATTGCATGGTACCCATTCCACGGGTCGCAACTCTCCAGGTTTAAGGGATTCTTCCTTCAGCTAAAACATGCATGTGGAACCCAGAGTATGATCAACCGTGTGATCGGGAGACGTGTTCAAATATGTCTCAGTTTTTGACCACTGGTAGTCGGGTGCAACATTCCAGACGCTTTACTAACACTCTCCCGACTTGGAGCGTCAGTGCCTTTAAACTCCGGTTTGGCCCAGTTTGCAATTTCTGTGGAAGATGAACAGGAATAGGGAGAACCAATGAGAGACTAGCTGGAGGTGTCTGGACGGGCAAATTTAACTCTCATTTCCCACCAGGAAGAGGAATTAACCAAAGGCTCAGCGTGCCGTGCCGGAACCAGATTAGAGCCTGAAACAATCCTGCGGTGTTGCGGCCAGCTCACAAGAAAGCGAGTTGAAGAAAGGAGCTCAGGGGCACTGTAATTCACAAACCTGCACAGTTATAAATGACAGCTATCGTCCAAAAATATACTGAAGTAAGGCTGCCAAGAGGACTTGAAAGCGGGGCAGAATTGCAGGAAACCGATTTCAGGAGGTAGACTGGAATTGCATTGAAAGCATAGGAAAAGAGGCAGAACGTTGACAATGATGCACTTGGCCAAAAAGGGCCTATGCGTTTTTTCCTGAATATATTCAGGAAAAAACGCATACGCCCTTTTTGGCCAACCAAGCAAGCTTGCAAAGGATATCTGCACTACAATGAAGTCTCACTACCCCCCGGTCAAAATGGACATCTGAAAAAAGTGTAAAATCCAGAAAGGCAGGACGGGCCATGGAGAACTGGGAGCCTTGTTATGCTGATGGGTGGGATGTAAATTGCCAACAGCCACTCGGGAGAAGTGTATGGTGTTTCCTGAAACATCTAAAAAACAAAGCAACAGAGCCTAGGGCACTTCCACTTATGGTCCTATAGCTTAGGGAAATTAAAATCAAAAAGAGACAGCCACCCCAAAGTTTGGTACGGCTCTGTTTACAAGAACCTCATTTACGGTACAAGTTCAATATCGCAGAAAGCGAAAAATGGATAAAGAAATTGTGGTACTTACGTACAATGCAATATCACTCAGCAATGAAATCTATGTCATCAGGCCCGTAGCAGCATACTGAGTGGATTCACGTATGATGATTCTAACTGAAATAAGTCACACAGAAAATGAAACATCATAAGATATCACTAATACACGAAATGTAAACTTGTCTACACAGGTACTGAATTACAAAACAGAACAGAGTCTCAAATTTAGAAAATCAACTTATGCTTGCTTAAGGGGAAAGTTGAGTTGGGGTACTGCATAAAACCAGAGATTGAAATGAGCACAGATAAATTTCCTTAAGCCAAATATGTAATAGACAAGAGCTACTCCTTGCTCAACGAAATGGACTCAACACCCCATATTAAACGCCTAAGAATGTACCTGAGTAGTAAGTATCTTAAAACCTATGGATTACTATGTCTCTGAAAGAGAATCAAGCTTGTGTACAGGGGCATATACGCAGCAGTGATAGGATTGGAGAGGTTCGGTGAGCAAATGAAGACCCTTTGAAGTCATATTGCATGGTACCCATTCCACGGGTCTCAACTCTCCAGGTTTAAGGGATTCTTCCTTCAGCTAAAACATGCATGTGGAACCCAGAGTATGATCAACCGTGTGATTGGGAGACGTGTTCAAATATGTCTCAGTTTTCGTCCCCTGGTACTCGGGTGCAATATTCCAGATGCTTTACTAACACTCTCCCGACTTGGAGAGTCAGTGCCTTTAACCTCTTGTTTGGCCCAGTTTGCAATTTCTGCGGAAGATGAACAGGAATAGGGAGAACCAATGAGAGACTAGCTGGAGGTGTCTGGACGGGCAAATTTAACTCTCATTTCCCACCAGGAAGAGGAATTAACCAAAGGCTCAGCGTGCCGTGCCGGAACCAGATTAGGGTCTGAAGCAATCGTGCGGTGTTGCGGACAGCTCACAAGAAAGCGAGTTGAAGAAAGGAGCTCAGGGGCACTGTAATTCACAACCCTGCAGAGTTATAAATGACAGCTATCGTCCAAAAATATACTGAAGTAAGGCTGCCAAGAGGACTTGAAAGCGGGACAGAATTACAGGAAACCGATTTCAGGAGGTAGACTGGAATTGCATTTAAAGCATAGGAAAAGAGGCAGAACGTCGAGAATGATGCACTTGGCCAAAAAGTGTGTATGCGTTTTTTCCTGAATATATTCAGGAAAAAACGCATACGCCATTTTTGGTCAACCAAGCAAGCTTGCAAAGGAAATCTGCACTACAATGAAGTCTCACTTCCCCCCGGTCAAAAGGGCCATCTGAAAAAAGTGTAAAATCCAGAAAGGCAGGACGGGCCATGGAGAACTGGGAGCCTTGTTATGCTGATGGGTGGGATGTAAATTGCCAACAGCCACTCAGGAGAAATGTATGGTGTTTCCTGAAACATCTAAAAAACAAAGCAACAGAGCCTAGGGCACTTCCACTTATGGTCCTATAGCTTAGGGAAATTAAAATCAAAAAGACACAGCCACCCCAAAGTTTGGTACGGCTCTGTTTACAAGAACCTCGTTTTCGGTACAAGTTCAATATCGCAGAAAGTGAAAAATGGATAAAGAAGTTGTGGTACTTACGTACAATGCAATATCACTCAGCAATGAAATCTATGTCATCAGGCCCTTAGCAGCAGAATGAGTGGATTCAGGTATGAAGATTCTAACTGAAATAAGTCACACAGAAAAAGAAACATCATAAGATATCACTAATACACGGAATGTAAACTTGGCTACACAGGAACTGGATTACAAAACAGAACACGGTCTCAAATTTAGAAAAATAACTTATGCTTGCTTAAGGGGAAAGGTGAGTTGGGGTGCTGCATAAAACCAGAGATTGAAATGAGCACAGATAAAGTTCCTTAAGCCAAATATGGAATAGACAAGAGCTACTCCTTGCTCAACGAAATGGCCTCAACACCCCATATTAAACGCCTAAGAATGTACCTGACTAGTATCTTAAAACCTATGGATTGCTATGTCTCCGAAAGAGAATCAAGCGTGTGTACAGGGGCATAAACGCAGCAGTGATAGGACTGGAGAAGTTTGGTGAGCAAATGAAGACCCTTTGAAATCATATTGCATGGTACCCATTCCACGGGTCTCAACTCTCCAGGTTTAAGGGATTCTTCCTTCAGCTAAAACATGCATGTGGAACCCAGAGTATGATCAACCATGTGATCGGGAGACGTGTTCAAATATGTCTCAGTTTTTGACCACTGGTAGTCGGGTGCAACATTCCAGATGCTTTACTAACACTCTCCCGACTTGGAGAGTCAGTGCCTTTAACCTCCTGTTTGGCCCAGTTTGCAATTTCTGTGGAAGATGAACAGGAATAGGGAGAACCAATGAGAGACTAGCTGGAGGTGTCTGGACGGGCAAATTTAACTCTCATTTCCCACCAGGAAGAGGAATTAACCAAAGGCTCAGCGTGCCGTGCCGGAACCAGATTAGAGTCTGAAACAATCCTGCGGTATTGCGGCCAGCTCACAAGAAAGCGAGTTGAAGAAAGGAGCTCAGGGGCACTGTAATTCACAAACCTGCAGAGTTATAAATGACAGCTATCGTCCAAAAATATACTGAAGTAAGGCTGCCAAGAGGACTTGAAAGCGGGGCAGAATTGCAAGAAACCGATTTCAGGAGGTAGACTGGATTTGCATTGAAAGCATAGGAAAAGAGGCAGAATGTCGACAATGATGCACTTGGCCAAAAAGGGCGTATGCGTTTTTTCCTGAATATATTCAGGAAAAAACGCATACGCCCTTTTTGGCCAACCAAGCAAGCTTGCAAAGGAAATCTGCACTACAATGAAGTCTCACTTCCCCCCGGTCAAAAGGGCCATCTGAAAAAAGTGTAAAATCCAGAAAGGCAGGACAGGCCATGGAGAACTGGGAGCCTTGTTATGCTGATGGGGGGGATGTAATTTGCCAACAGCCACTCGTGAGAAGTGTATGGTGTTTCCTGAAACATCTAAAAAACAAAGCAACAGAGCCTAGGGCACTTCCACTTATGGTCCTATAGCTTAGGGAAATTAAAATAAAAAAGACACAGCCACCCCAAAGTTTGGGACGGCTCAGATTACAAGAACCTCCTTTACAGTACAAGTTCAATATCGCAGAAAGTGAAAAATGGATAAAGAAGTCGTGGTACTTACGTACAATGCAATATCACTCAGCAATGAAATCTATGTCATCAGGCCCGTAGCAGCATAATGAGTGGACTCAGGTATGAACATTCTAACTGAAATAAGTCACACAGAAAAAGAAACATCATAAGATATCACTAATACACGGAATGTAAACTTGGCTACACAGGAACTGGATTACAAAACAGAACAGGTTCTCAAATTTAGAAAACCAACTTATGATTGCTTAAGGGGAAAGGTGAGTTGGGGTGCTGCATAAAACCAGAGATTGAAATGAGCACAGATAAAGTTCCTTAAGCCAAATATGGAATAGACAAGAGCTCCTCCTTGCTCAACGAAATGGACTCAACACCCTATATTAAACGCCTAAGAATGTACCCGACTAGTAAGTATCTTAAAACCTATGGATTGCTATGTCTCTGAAAGAGAATCCAGCCTGTGTACAGGGGCACAAACGCAGCAGTGATAGCATTGGAGAGGTTCGGTGAGCAAATGAAGACCCTTTGAAGTCATATTGCATGGTACCCATTCCACGGGTCTCAACTCTCCAGGTTTAAGGGATTCTTCCTTCAGCTAAAACATGCATGTGGAAACCAGAGTATGATCAACCGTGTGATCGGGAGACCTGTTCCAATATGTCTCAGTTTTCGTCCCCTGGTACTCGGGTGCAACATTCCAGACGCTTTACTAACACTCTCCCGACTTGGAGAGTCAGTGCCTTTAACCTCCTGTTTGGCCCAGTTTGCAATTACTGCGGAATATTTCCAGGAATAGGGAGAACCAATGAGAGACTAGCTGGAGGTGTCTGGATGGGCAAATTTAACTCTCATTTCCCACCAGGAAGAGGAATTAACCAAAGGCTCAGCGTGCCTTGCCGGAACCAGATTAGGGCCTGAAGCAATCCTGCGGTGTTGCGGCCAGCTCACAAGAAAGCGTGTTGAAGAAAGGAGCTCAGGGGCACTGAAATTCACAAACCTGCAGAGTTATAAATGACAGCTATCGTCCAAAAATATACTGAAGTAAGGCTGCCAAGAGGACTTGAAAGCGGGGAAGAATTGCAGGAAACCGATTTCAGGAGGTAGACTGGAATTGCATTTAAAGCATAGGAAAAGAGGCAGAACCTCCACAATGATGCACTTGGCCAAAAAGGGCGTATGCGTTTTTTCCTGAATATATTCAGGAAAACACGCATACGCCCTTTTTGGCCAACCAAGCAAGCTTGCAAAGGAAATCTGCACTACAATGAAGTCTCACTTCCCCCCAGTCAAAAGGGCCATCTGAAAAAAGTGTAAAATCCAGAAAGGCAGGACAGGCCATGGAGAACTGGGAGCCTTGTTATGCTGATGGGTGGGATGTAAATTGCCAACAGCCACTCGGGAGAAATGTATGGTGTTTCCTGAAACATCTAAAAAACAAAGCAACAGAGCCTAGGGCACATCCACTTATGGTCCTATAGCTTAGGGAAATGAAAATCAAAAAGACACAGCCACCCCAAAGTTTGGGACGGCTCTGTTTACAAGAACCTCGTTTACAGTACAAGTTCAATATCGCAGAAAGAGCAAAATGGGTAAAGAAGTTGTGGTACTTACGTACAATGCAATATCACTCAGCAATGAAATCTATGTCATCAGGCCCGTAGTAGCATAATGAGTGTATTCAGGTATGATGATTCTAACTGAAATAAGTCACACAGAAAAAGAAACATCATAAGATATCACTAATACACGGAATGTAAACTTGGCTGCACAGGAACTGGATTACAAAACAGAACAGGGTGTCTCTCTATTTAGAAAACCAACTTATGCTTGCTTAAGGGGAAAGGTGAGTTGGGGTGCTGCATAAAACCAGAGATTGAAATGAGCACAGATAAAGTTCCTTAAGCCAAATATGGAATAGACAAGAGCTACTCCTTGTTCAACGAAATGGACTCAACACCCCATATCAAACGCCTAAGAATGTACCTGACTAGTAAGTATCTTAAAACCTATGGATTTCTATGTCTCTGAAAGAGAATCCAGCGTGTGTACAGGGGCATAAAAGCAGCAGTGATAGGATTGGAGAGGTTCGGTGAGCAAATGAAGACCCTTTGAAGTCATATTGCATGGTACCCATTCCACGGGTCTCAACTCTCCAGGTTTAAGGGATTCTTCCTTCAGCTAAAACATGTATGTGGAACCCAGAGTATGATCAACCGTGTGATCGGGAGACGTGTTCCAATATGTCTCAGTTCTCGTCCCCTGGTACTCGGGTGCAACATTCCAGACGCTTTACTAACACTCTCCCGACTTGGAGAGTCAGTGCCTTTAACCTCCTGTTTGGCCCAGTTTGCAATTGCTACAGAAGATTAACAGGAGTATGGAGAACCAATGAGAGACTAGATGGAGGTGTCTGGACGGGCAAATTTAACTCTCATTTCCCACCAGGAAGAGGAATTAACCAAAGGCTCAATGTGCCGTGCCGGAACCAGATTAGGGCCTGAAGCAATCCTGCGGTGTTGCGGCCAGCTCACAAGAAAGCGAGTTGAAGAAAGGAGCTCAGGGGCACTGTAATTCACAAACCTGCAGAGTTATAAATGACAGCTATCGTCCAAAAATATACTGAAGTAAGGCTGCCAAAAGGACTTGAAAGCGGAGCAGAATTGCAGGAAACTGATTTCAGGAGGTAGACTGGAATTGCATTTAAAGCATAGGAAAAGAGGCAGAACGTTGACAATGATGCACTTGGCCAAAAAGGGCCTATGCGTTTTTTCCTGAATATATTCAGGAAAAAACGCATACGCCCTTTTTGGCCAACCAAGCAAGCTTGCAAAGGATATCTGCACTACAATGAAGTCTCACTTCCCCCCGGTCAAAATGGCCATCTGAAAAAAGTGTAAAATCCAGAAAGGCAGGACGGGCCATGGAGAACTGGGAGCCTTGTTATGCTGATGGGTGAGATGTAAATTGCCAACAGCCACTCCGGAGAAGTGTATGGTGTTTCCTGAAACATCTAAAAAACAAAGCAACAGAGCCTAGGGCACTTCCACTTATGGTCCTATAGCTTAGGGAAATTAAAATCAAAAAGAGACAGCCACCCCAAAGTTTGGTACGGCTCTGTTTACAAGAACCTCATTTACGGTACAAGTTCAATATCGCAGAAAGCGAAAAATGGATAAAGAAATTGTGGTACTTACGTACAATGCAATATCACTCAGCAATGAAATCTATGTCATCAGGCCCATAGCAGCATACTGAGTGGATTCACGTATGATGATTCTAACTGAAATAAGTCACACAGAAAATGAAACATCATAAGATATCACTAATACACGAAATGTAAACTTGTCTACACAGGTACTGAATTACAAAACAGAACAGTGTCTCACATTTAGAAAACCAACTTATGCTTGCTTAAGGGGAAAGTTGAGTTGGGGTACTGCATAAAACCAGAGATTGAAATGAGCACAGATAAATTTCCTTAAGCCAAATATGTAATAGACAAGAGCTACTCCTTGCTCAATGAAATGGACTCAACACCCCATATTAAACGCCTAAGAATGTACCTGAGTAGTAAGTATCTTAAAACCTATGGATTACTATGTCTCTGAAAGAGAATCAAGCGTGTGTACAGGGGCATATATGCAGCAGTGATAGGATTGGAGAGGTTCGGTGAGCAAATGAAGACCCTTTGAAGTCATATTGCATGTTACCCATTCCACGGGTCTCAACTCTCCAGGTTTAAGGGATTCTTCCTTCAGCTAAAACATGCATGTGGAACCCAGAGTATGATCAACCGTGTGATTGGGAGACGTGTTCAAATATGTCTCAGTTTTCATCCCCTGGTACTCGGGTGCAATATTCCAGATGCTTTACTAACACTCTCCCGACTTGGAGAGTCAGTGCCTTTAACCTCTTGTTTGGCCCAGTTTGCAATTTCTGCGGAAGATGAACAGGAATAGGGAGAACCAATGAGAGACTAGCTGGAGGTGTCTGGACGGGCAAATTTAACTCTCATTTCCCACCAGGAAGAGGAATTAACCAAAGGCTCAGCGTGCCGTGCCGGAACCAGATTAGGGTCTGAAGCAATCGTGCGGTGTTGCGGACAGCTCACAAGAAAGCGAGTTGAAGAAAGGAGCTCAGGGGCACTGTAATTCACAAACCTGCAGAGTTATAAATGACAGCTATCGTCCAAAAATATACTGAAGTAAGGCTGCCAAGAGGACTTGAAAGCGGGACAGAATTACAGGAAACCGATTTCAGGAGGTAGACTGGAATTGCATTTAAAGCATAGGAAAAGAGGCAGAACGTCGAGAATGATGCACTTGGCCAAAAAGGGCGTATGCGTTTTTTCCTGAATATATTCAGGAAAAAACGCATACGCCATTTTTGGTCAACCAAGCAAGCTTGCAAAGGAAATCTGCACTACAATGAAGTCTCACTTCCCCCCGGTCAAAAGGGCCATCTGAAAAAAGTGTAAAATCCAGAAAGGCAGGACGGGCCATGGAGAACTGGGAGCCTTGTTATGCTGATGGGCGGGATGTAAATTGCCAACAGCCACTCAGGAGAAATGTATGGTGTTTCCTGAAACATCTAAAAAACAAAGCAACAGAGCCTAGGGCACTTCCACTTATGGTCCTATAGCTTAGGGAAATTAAAATCAAAAAGACACAGCCACCCCAAAGTTTGGTACGGCTCTGTTTACAAGAACCTCGTTTTCGGTACAAGTTCAATATCGCAGAAAGTGAAAAATGGATAAAGAAGTTGTGGTACTTACGTACAATGCAATATCACTCAGCAATGAAATCTATGTCATCAGGCCCTTAGCAGCAGAATGAGTGGATTCAGGTATGAAGATTCTAACTGAAATAAGTCACACAGAAAAAGAAACATCATAAGATATCACTAATACACGGAATGTAAACTTGGCTACACAGGAACTGGATTACAAAACAGAACAGGGTCTCAAATTTAGAAAAATAACTTATGCTTGCTTAAGGGGAAAGGTGAGTTGGGGTGCTGCATAAAACCAGAGATTGAAATGAGCACAGATAAAGTTCCTTAAGCCAAATATGGAATAGACAAGAGCTACTCCTTGCTCAACGAAATGGACTCAACACCCCATATTAAACGCCTAAGAATGTACCTGACTAGAAAGTATCTTAAAACCTATGGATTGCTATGTCTCCGAAAGAGAATCAAGCGTGTGTACAGGGGCATAAACGCAGCAGTGATAGGACTGGAGAAGTTTGGTGAGCAAATGAAGACCCTTTGAAGTCATATTGCATGGTACCCATTCCACGGGTCGCAACTCTCCAGGTTTAAGGGATTCTTCCTTCAGCTAAAACATGCATGTGGAACCCAGAGTATGATCAACCGTGTGATCGGGAGACGTGTTCAAATATGTCTCAGTTTTTGACCACTGGTAGTCGGGTGCAACATTCCAGACGCTTTACTAACACTCTCCCGACTTGGAGCGTCAGTGCCTTTAAACTCCTGTTTGGCCCAGTTTGCAATTTCTGTGGAAGATGAACAGGAATAGGGAGAACCAATGAGAGACTAGCTGGAGGTGTCTGGACGGGCAAATTTAACTCTCATTTCCCACCAGGAAGAGGAATTAACCAAAGGCTCAGCGTGCCGTGCCGGAACCAGATTAGAGCCTGAAACAATCCTGCGGTGTTGCGGCCAGCTCACAAGAAAGCGAGTTGAAGAAAGGAGCTCAGGGGCACTGTAATTCACAAACCTGCACAGTTATAAATGACAGCTATCGTCCAAAAATATACTGAAGTAAGGCTGCCAAGAGGACTTGAAAGCGGGGCAGAATTGCAGGAAACCGATTTCAGGAGGTAGACTGGAATTGCATTGAAAGCATAGGAAAAGAGGCAGAACGTTGACAATGATGCACTTGGCCAAAAAGGGCCTATGCGTTTTTTCCTGAATATATTCAGGAAAAAACGCATACGCCCTTTTTGGCCAACCAAGCAAGCTTGCAAAGGATATCTGCACTACAATGAAGTCTCACTACCCCCCGGTCAAAATGGACATCTGAAAAAAGTGTAAAATCCAGAAAGGCAGGACGGGCCATGGAGAACTGGGAGCCTTGTTATGCTGATGGGTGGGATGTAAATTGCCAACAGCCACTCGGGAGAAGTGTATGGTGTTTCCTGAAACATCTAAAAAACAAAGCAACAGAGCCTAGGGCACTTCCACTTATGGTCCTATAGCTTAGGGAAATTAAAATCAAAAAGAGACAGCCACCCCAAAGTTTGGTACGGCTCTGTTTACAAGAACCTCATTTACGGTACAAGTTCAATATCGCAGAAAGCGAAAAATGGATAAAGAAATTGTGGTACTTACGTACAATGCAATATCACTCAGCAATGAAATCTATGTCATCAGGCCCGTAGCAGCATACTGAGTGGATTCACGTATGATGATTCTAACTGAAATAAGTCACACAGAAAATGAAACATCATAAGATATCACTAATACACGAAATGTAAACTTGTCTACACAGGTACTGAATTACAAAACAGAACAGAGTCTCAAATTTAGAAAATCAACTTATGCTTGCTTAAGGGGAAAGTTGAGTTGGGGTACTGCATAAAACCAGAGATTGAAATGAGCACAGATAAATTTCCTTAAGCCAAATATGTAATAGACAAGAGCTACTCCTTGCTCAACGAAATGGACTCAACACCCCATATTAAACGCCTAAGAATGTACCTGAGTAGTAAGTATCTTAAAACCTATGGATTACTATGTCTCTGAAAGAGAATCAAGCTTGTGTACAGGGGCATATACGCAGCAGTGATAGGATTGGAGAGGTTCGGTGAGCAAATGAAGACCCTTTGAAGTCATATTGCATGGTACCCATTCCACGGGTCTCAACTCTCCAGGTTTAAGGGATTCTTCCTTCAGCTAAAACATGCATGTGGAACCCAGAGTATGATCAACCGTGTGATTGGGAGACGTGTTCAAATATGTCTCAGTTTTCGTCCCCTGGTACTCGGGTGCAATATTCCAGATGCTTTACTAACACTCTCCCGACTTGGAGAGTCAGTGCCTTTAACCTCTTGTTTGGCCCAGTTTGCAATTTCTGCGGAAGATGAACAGGAATAGGGAGAACCAATGAGAGACTAGCTGGAGGTGTCTGGACGGGCAAATTTAACTCTCATTTCCCACCAGGAAGAGGAATTAACCAAAGGCTCAGCGTGCCGTGCCGGAACCAGATTAGGGTCTGAAGCAATCGTGCGGTGTTGCGGACAGCTCACAAGAAAGCGAGTTGAAGAAAGGAGCTCAGGGGCACTGTAATTCACAAACCTGCAGAGTTATAAATGACAGCTATCGTCCAAAAATATACTGAAGTAAGGCTGCCAAGAGGACTTGAAAGCGGGACAGAATTACAGGAAACCGATTTCAGGAGGTAGACTGGAATTGCATTTAAAGCATAGGAAAAGAGGCAGAACGTCGAGAATGATGCACTTGGCCAAAAAGGGCGTATGCGTTTTTTCCTGAATATATTCAGGAAAAAACGCATACGCCATTTTTGGTCAACCAAGCAAGCTTGCAAAGGAAATCTGCACTACAATGAAGTCTCACTTCCCCCCGGTCAAAAGGGCCATCTGAAAAAAGTGTAAAATCCAGAAAGGCAGGACGGGCCATGGAGAACTGGGAGCCTTGTTATGCTGATGGGCGGGATGTAAATTGCCAACAGCCACTCAGGAGAAATGTATGGTGTTTCCTGAAACATCTAAAAAACAAAGCAACAGAGCCTAGGGCACTTCCACTTATGGTCCTATAGCTTAGGGAAATTAAAATCAAAAAGACACAGCCACCCCAAAGTTTGGTACGGCTCTGTTTACAAGAACCTCGTTTTCGGTACAAGTTCAATATCGCAGAAAGTGAAAAATGGATAAAGAAGTTGTGGTACTTACGTACAATGCAATATCACTCAGCAATGAAATCTATGTCATCAGGCCCTTAGCAGCAGAATGAGTGGATTCAGGTATGAAGATTCTAACTGAAATAAGTCACACAGAAAAAGAAACATCATAAGATATCACTAATACACGGAATGTAAACTTGGCTACACAGGAACTGGATTACAAAACAGAACAGGGTCTCAAATTTAGAAAAATAACTTATGCTTGCTTAAGGGGAAAGGTGAGTTGGGGTGCTGCATAAAACCAGAGATTGAAATGAGCACAGATAAAGTTCCTTAAGCCAAATATGGAATAGACAAGAGCTACTCCTTGCTCAACGAAATGGACTCAACACCCCATATTAAACGCCTAAGAATGTACCTGACTAGAAAGTATCTTAAAACCTATGGATTGCTATGTCTCCGAAAGAGAATCAAGCGTGTGTACAGGGGCATAAACGCAGCAGTGATAGGACTGGAGAAGTTTGGTGAGCAAATGAAGACCCTTTGAAGTCATATTGCATGGTACCCATTCCACGGGTCGCAACTCTCCAGGTTTAAGGGATTCTTCCTTCAGCTAAAACATGCATGTGGAACCCAGAGTATGATCAACCGTGTGATCGGGAGACGTGTTCAAATATGTCTCAGTTTTTGACCACTGGTAGTCGGGTGCAACATTCCAGACGCTTTACTAACACTCTCCCGACTTGGAGCGTCAGTGCCTTTAAACTCCTGTTTGGCCCAGTTTGCAATTTCTGTGGAAGATGAACAGGAATAGGGAGAACCAATGAGAGACTAGCTGGAGGTGTCTGGACGGGCAAATTTAACTCTCATTTCCCACCAGGAAGAGGAATTAACCAAAGGCTCAGCGTGCCGTGCCGGAACCAGATTAGAGCCTGAAACAATCCTGCGGTGTTGCGGCCAGCTCACAAGAAAGCGAGTTGAAGAAAGGAGCTCAGGGGCACTGTAATTCACAAACCTGCACAGTTATAAATGACAGCTATCGTCCAAAAATATACTGAAGTAAGGCTGCCAAGAGGACTTGAAAGCGGGGCAGAATTGCAGGAAACCGATTTCAGGAGGTAGACTGGAATTGCATTGAAAGCATAGGAAAAGAGGCAGAACGTTGACAATGATGCACTTGGCCAAAAAGGGCCTATGCGTTTTTTCCTGAATATATTCAGGAAAAAACGCATACGCCCTTTTTGGCCAACCAAGCAAGCTTGCAAAGGATATCTGCACTACAATGAAGTCTCACTACCCCCCGGTCAAAATGGACATCTGAAAAAAGTGTAAAATCCAGAAAGGCAGGACGGGCCATGGAGAACTGGGAGCCTTGTTATGCTGATGGGTGGGATGTAAATTGCCAACAGCCACTCGGGAGAAGTGTATGGTGTTTCCTGAAACATCTAAAAAACAAAGCAACAGAGCCTAGGGCACTTCCACTTATGGTCCTATAGCTTAGGGAAATTAAAATCAAAAAGAGACAGCCACCCCAAAGTTTGGTACGGCTCTGTTTACAAGAACCTCATTTATGGTACAAGTTCAATATCGCAGAAAGCGAAAAATGGATAAAGAAATTGTGGTACTTACGTACAATGCAATATCACTCAGCAATGAAATCTATGTCATCAGGCCCGTAGCAGCATACTGAGTGGATTCACGTATGATGATTCTAACTGAAATAAGTCACACAGAAAATGAAACATCATAAGATATCACTAATACACGAAATGTAAACTTGTCTACACAGGTACTGAATTACAAAACAGAACAGAGTCTCAAATTTAGAAAATCAACTTATGCTTGCTTAAGGGGAAAGTTGAGTTGGGGTACTGCATAAAACCAGAGATTGAAATGAGCACAGATAAATTTCCTTAAGCCAAATATGTAATAGACAAGAGCTACTCCTTGCTCAACGAAATGGACTCAACACCCCATATTAAACGCCTAAGAATGTACCTGAGTAGTAAGTATCTTAAAACCTATGGATTACTATGTCTCTGAAAGAGAATCAAGCTTGTGTACAGGGGCATATACGCAGCAGTGATAGGATTGGAGAGGTTCGGTGAGCAAATGAAGACCCTTTGAAGTCATATTGCATGGTACCCATTCCACGGGTCTCAACTCTCCAGGTTTAAGGGATTCTTCCTTCAGCTAAAACATGCATGTGGAACCCAGAGTATGATCAACCGTGTGATTGGGAGACGTGTTCAAATATGTCTCAGTTTTCGTCCCCTGGTACTCGGGTGCAATATTCCAGATGCTTTACTAACACTCTCCCGACTTGGAGAGTCAGTGCCTTTAACCTCTTGTTTGGCCCAGTTTGCAATTTCTGCGGAAGATGAACAGGAATAGGGAGAACCAATGAGAGA